>NW_027397101.1:390812-428949 GCF_003265705.2 Callorhinus ursinus
TGTGAATTGTGCAAGACTGTTGAATCACAGATCTGTACTTCTGAAACAAATAATGCAATATATGTTAAAAAAAAAAAAAAAAGAAGATAGCAGGAGGAGAAGAATGAAGGGGAGTAAGTCGGAGGGGGAGACGAACCATGAGAGACGATGGACTCTGAAAAACAAACTGAGGGTTCTAGAAGGGAGGGGGTGGGGGGATGTGTTAGCCTGGTGATGGGTATTAAAGAGGGCACATTCTGCGTGGAGCACTGGGTGTTATGCACAAACAATGAATCATGGAACACTACATCAAAAACTAATGATGTAATGTATGGTGATTAACATAATAATAAAAAATGAAAAAAAAAGTGGAACCGTGTTCTCTACAGTAATTGATACCCCACAATGGGTTCCCAATGTGTGGGTTGCGGGGGGAACTACATTCCCGAATTAAGTTTTCTTCAGTTTTCTCTTATTTAACTACAAAGCTAAGCAAAGAGAGATAAATAAAGGTACAGCAATATTCTAAAACTGTAACAGTAAATAGTTCCATAAATGATGTAACTTTCCCATATTTTGTGGTCACACCTTTATCATTTTTAAATAATGTACAGCTGAGAGTGGCTGACTGACCTTTTTAAAAATATATCTACTTCTGCCTATAATTCAGCTCCTAAATATATATGCTTAACTTGTGATTGAGAAAAGTGATCCACTAAAAAACAGTTGTAACATGTCTTTGGCCTAACCAAAGCCAAACATGGGATGATACAGCATTTGAGATGTATTTCAAAATTGTAGGATTGTGGAGATTGGACGGGAGAATGAATTCAACAAGCAGTCATGAACATGACAAGTGTTGAAGCAAGATAATGGGCATTTAGGGGATTATATTATATATTCTACCCACTTCCATATATGTTTGAAATTTTCGTGACAAAAAAGGTGGCAAAAAATAAAAGGAAAAGAAAACAGTGTTTGGCTCAAATGTCACCAAGCTTCTCAAATGAGAAAGTAAAAGTTACAAAAAACTTGTGCGCTCTTATTTTCAGAAAATACACATACACATATATGTGCATAGATAGAATGCGTACATATGTATTTAGGCATAATAAAAACATGTGCCTACGTTATGCTATACATACATATTACGTATATCATGTTATTTTACACATATATAACTTTTTTGAGTGGACAATTCTGTATTCTAATGGCTTCCTGTTACAGCTGAGAATCCTAATCTCTTGGCTATCTTCTGTTTGTCCCTCCAGGTCCACTCTCCACCTTTCTTTGGTGACCTGCCTGAGTCTGGTTTACCTGATCCCAGTCCCTGTGGCTTCTGATTGGGTCTAGACAATGGAGAACACCAGAAAGATCTGAGGGACGGAAGGAGGATAATGAAGTCAGGGATTTGTTCTCCTGGCTCTATCCCCACCGCATAGCCTCAAAGTAAGATGATTATGTCCTTCCACGGAAGGTCCCTATAATCCTCAAAGAGACCATTTCTACAAGACCTCCTTCTGCTGGGTTCCAGAAACTGATTGCTTACTTTTTCCCTTTGGACATAGAGGTTGTATCAGCTCAGCTGCCACTGTCCCCAGATTCCTGAGCAATCCCTTATGTGGGCTTTGTACTCACACCTTTGTAAGAGTTTTGTACGCCATCTGTTTTCTATTAGGACCCTAATTACCACCCTCTTCATTAAAAAACAGATGACACGTAGTCATTATAAACAGAGATGAGATTATTCTTTCTACACATGTACAAATACCTCTGACACTGCAGTTGGGTTCTAGGTGAATCCCAAGCTGGACTCAGCATATATAGGCATAAAGGAAACAAGATGTGAAACTGGAATATCAGCTAGATACCTACTGGTCCATAAATCAGTTCCCTTAGCTAATAAAGACACAGACGGAGCTGAGGGTACACTTTCCTTCTCTAAAAAGCCCAAATTTAGAGAATAACTCAGCTCTTCCAACCTTCACCCACATCCAAAACTAAGTCAGTGCTAGAGCTGTAATTACTTGCGTACCTGTATTTATCTCCTCCACTAGGCTGTGAGCAATTCAAGGAAAAGAGTCTGTCTTATTCAACTTTATATCCCCACCATCTAGTATAGTGCCTGGCACATAACAGACGTACAATAAATGCTGATTGGATGAATAAATGCATGCTTGAATGAATGAATGCCAATAGAGCCAGTGTGTTCCTAGCAGAACTGTTTAGTTCCTAAACAGAGGGGCTTCTCACCTTCTAGTCGCCATCTGGCTTTCAAAAGTGGTACCAAATCCAAATGTGACCTTGGTACCACAGAGAAAAGAATCTCTCTCATCTGAATCACTCCCATCTGCCTGGCTACAGTCAACATGAGGTCTTGAGACTGAGACACACCTTCATTTGTTAAAAGGGGGGGGAGCAGATGGTACATGAAGATACTAAAGCTCATTAATTCCTAATGGAGGCTTCCTCCTGGATGTAATTAGAACAAAAAGAAGGAAGAGCCAAAGGAGGAGTGTTCAGGAAATAAAGTAGGCAGCTGCAAGAGGCTTATGAAAGGTATAAACCCTCAGGGAGCTTTCCATTAGAGAGGATAATAATATCCACCCTTCACAATGGCACAGTTCTCCACAACCAGCAAAACACTCTACACACATTATCTCAATGGCATCTCAGAAAATGATGGTGAGACACAGAGGAGAGTTTTTATTTTTCCAATTATGTAGACAAAGAAAGTTGTGCTCAGAGAAGTCAAGTGCCTTGCCCTGCCTAACATGGCTAGATAGTGATGGAATTAAAATATTCTGACTCTGAGTTTGGATCTCCACCCACTCCATGACTATGAATAGAGAGAATGAGTTCAAGGCCAATTCTAAAGAGCAAGTGATGGCCACCTGCTCAGCTACCTCACACCGCACTGTCTTTTCTTCTATGCGCATTACCAATCACTTAAAGACCTTCCGGTTACCTTCTATTTCTGATCAGCAAGTGGGACATAGAGGCTCTTATGCATCTAGAGTTTCTATCTGCTTATGTCCCCAGGGAAAACAGTACATCTATTTCAAGCCAGAAGAGAAGGGAACTCTTACTATAAGATGTGGTTAATGTTACTCTACTTCTTTCCATTGTTCCCAACACAAAATAAATGTCTTCACATATGTAGTTGCATACAAATTGAGAATTAAGTATTATACTTCGATCTTATAGAAAGTGTGCAGTATAAATCTCAGATATCAGCATTAAATGTGGGGACTTCGTTATTAAGGGCTTGCTAGTAAGCCCGGGTATTCATATGCAATGCCAGTCTCTCCAAAGAAGTAAAAATTATTTGAAAATCGACCCTTTGCATTAAACTTGCCTCTTAAAGCCTTCTTTTCCTCTCTCAAAAGTACATGGCTGACCTAGTTCAGAAGTGAAGGGAAAAGAGTAAAAAAGATGTTCTGTTTAACCAGCATCAATTGCTTACAGCCATCCAGTTCTCAGTAACTCCCCCCTACCCCCAAAGGATGCATTCAGCCAACATTTTTATTGGACTGATGCCCAGATGTGCTCCATTAATTCATGCAACTACCTTTGTTGAAGCACTCCAAGCATTATTACTCACAAATCCTACAGAGCACAAATATATTTCTAGAAATACTGTCATTTGTATTACATATGACCTTAAAGCATCTTCATAAATAATACCTTCAAAGCAAACTAGAGAGCACTGGAGTCTTTTGCTATTTTAGTCATCTTAGTTTCACCAGACACACCATCTTTTATTTACATACGCAATGTAACTAAATTGCTTTGGTTTTAGTGGGCTGGGTCCTTTGGTTTCATGATCATCATCATAAAGTATTTTTGATGATGTATGGATCTTTAAATCTGTAACAGGTATAATTCTGATCTGTGGGATTCATTGGTTCAAAGTTATCTTCTGATTGTGCCTTCCTGAGATGTATTAGGGCTATGATAGAGGCTTCTAGGCTGTGGTTTATTTTTGGTATTGTATCTTTTAAGTAGTCAAACAAGAAAAACAAGAAAAATTGTGCTTTGGCTTCAAATACATTACACTATTTATCAAGAAACTTGTCCATTTTCAGATGTTCTGTCAACAGAAATATAGTCACTTAATTATTAATTACCTTCTCCTAAAAAAAAAAACTGTCAGTACCTCAGCATGGTAAAAAAGTTTTTTCTCAAAATAATTACCATTTCATTTCAAACTGATTATCAAATGAGCAGTTTTCTATCCAAAGTCTCCAGGAAATCTTTCAGTAAATATTCTTGTTTCATGGTAGGAGTTTGAATAAACAGAGCATTATTCATGGAGAGGAAAGAAGTACTTTGATCTACTACACTGTTTTCAAAAGGAAAGTAGAATCATAATGTATTATGATATCCTAGACTCAAGATGGTCTGGGACACAGAAAATCAGTATTATCTGTGAAACCTTGAAGAAAACTCCTCTCTTTTGCCTACAGACAGAAAGCCACAATGTCACTCAGCTATTTACTTATGGCCCAGATACTAATGAGGAACTATTCCCGGCTTTCCGTGAAGGAAAGATGAACTATGAATAAATATCACTGGGATCATTATCACCTGTGCACACAGGTAATAGGTGTCTGGCAACAAAATAAGAAGGAAAATGGATCAGTAGCAGGAAAATCTGTCTTAAGAAGTGATTGGGGTTAGAAGATTAACTGGATAAATATTCGTGTTGACTGGCAAAGCTCACCAAGTTCCCAGATGAGGAAAGCTCTTGCACTTAGATGTGGAGGTTTCTGTAAGAGTTCTAGAAACTTCCATCCTCAGAATGTATCACTCTGTCCTCTTCAAAAGTTACACAGACACAATCTTGGAGAAATGAGTGTTGAGTCTGCTCCTAGAGATTTTCAGAGAAGAGGAACTTCAGTTTCCTGGGTAAACCTAGTTGCTTCTATCTACCTTATTTTATATGGCAACATCTATCCTGCTTAAAATTCAGCCCATCTGCTCTTTCTTTTAGAAGCATTCATTCACTCATTCATTCACTCAACAATTATTTATTGAGCACCTCTTATATTCAGGCACTATAGGAAGTGGGATTCAGCAGAGAACATAAAAGACAACAAATCTTCCTCTCATGGTCTTTATGATTCTAGCAATAAATTTCAATTCTTAGTAACATTCTTCTTTCTTGTAAAAAAAATTGGGTCAACTTGTTTGATCAAAGCTAGTTTTGTTGGAATTTAATTCCTTTAACAAAAAACTCAGCTACATGAAAACCAACATTAGGTTAATTCTCACAATTTGACAGCATTTGAGGCTGTTTCTTTTCTACTTCTCATTCTCATCTTCCCTAGAAGTATACCCTAAACTAAGAACAGTTTTCCTCCATCCTGGAAAGACACTCATTTCAACCCCATATGCATCCTTGGGTGGGGGCACACATGAAATGTGAAGAAAAAAGGGGTCTAGCCAGCCAAATGGCCCAATCAACACTAAGGATAAAAGGGATTTGCTTTGGGGCGCCTGGGTGGCTTGGTTGGCTAATGTCTAACTCTTGATTTCAGTTCAGGTCATGATCTCCGGGTCGTGAGAGCAAGCTCCATGTTGGGTTCTGCACTGGGGGGTGGAGCCTGCTTAAGATTCTCCCTCTCTCTCTCTCTCTTTTTCTCCCTCTCTTTAAAAAAGAAAAAAATAAATAAATAAAGGACTTACCTTTGCATCATGTGTCCTAGGAAGAAAGTAGGGAAAGATTGCATAATAATAACCATTCCTGCTAATTCATAACCACTCTTACTATAACCATCATGCTTCAACTTCACATATATTGGAAGATCTAGTCCTCACAGCAACCCTATGGAGAACAGAAGAGAAAAATGAAGCTGAAAAAGGCAAGGGACTAGTCTACAATTAAGAACTCCAACAAATGGTGATATCAAGATTCAAACCTGGGTCTCTCTGATTCCAGGGGTCACAGCCTTATTAAAAACATATGATGTTATTTATCTAACAAAGCCATAGAAAGCAGTTATTTGACTTAAACCATCATTATTTCATATCTCACAGAATGACATTATCCAAGATGACAGAGATAAAGGTTTTGAATATCACCCATGCATTTTCAGTTCCTTCTCTGAGTCTTAACTATTATAATAAAAACATGATTTTGTCCTCAAATACATGCTCATGTAACCGGAAGACTAGTTATGCTTGCATTGATTAAAATTTAAAAGAAGGAAATATACAGTGTCGATATTTAGCTCTGTATCTTGGACAAAGTAGCTTTGGATACTTCCACTTCTAAAAACAGCAAAATATCAGACAGGAAGGAAGTTCACTTTAGTTTGTTCCAGAAAGAACAAAAATTCACAACTCTGAGAATAAAGAGAGAATCAGACCTTGCCAGGACATTTGGTTCTAATTAACTAGTGACAAAATGCTTCCACAGTGTGTCTATGTAAAAGTAGCTAAGAGTAATTTGAGCTAGAGAAGGTCAAAAACAATTATTACAATCAAAATATTGTTATTACTGCACATACTTTTTACTCTTGAAAGTGATTTTTCCTTCATTTTCTTTTAAACTTATTAAACTTAGAATGTTATGGTTTATCAGTATAAGTTTGGTAAGTGAACAAGCTAATTTAACATTTTTTTTAATTTATTTATTTGACACACACAGAAAGAGAGAGAGAGAACACAAGCAGGGGAAGCAGCAGAGGCAGAGGGAGAAGCAGGCTTCCCACCGAGCAGGGAGCCCGATGCGGGACTCCATCCCAGGACCCTGGGATCATGGCCTGAGCCAAAGGCAGTCGCTTAATGACTAAGCCACCCAGGCGCCCCTTAACATTATTTTGATAGTGAAGCATATTCCTTGTCAAAATAAAATTCCCTGGAGCCTTAACCTTCCAACTCCCCTTCTTTTATCCCCACAGAGCTGCCTCTGACTAGTATTGAACCCTGCCTTTGCTCAATAAAACAAAACACAAATCATCTTGTGATGATTGAATGAGGACCTGGTCCAGAGGACAAAAAAATGCCATTTAACCTGAAACAATAGGATGTCATGATCTATGCCACTCATCTGGTATTTACCATGAATCCCTGAGTAATATTAGTTGTCTTTTCAAGTAAATCCAATAAAAAATTACTGAACATGGTCCTTGTGCAAAGCGCTGTACTAGATAGGGAAGGAGGACCCAGCTCTCCTCTCTGCAATATATCAGAGAAGAAAGGGGTATATGCAAATAATCCTGACATCAAGCAGTAATGTCAAGGATAGAAATAAAAGTAGCATTTTGAAGAGTAATGCTATCTTGATATGATCATATTTTATACATTGACTTACTGTAAACACTTTAAAGCCAGAAGTTTGCATATTCTAGAATCTTTGCACATAATGAATGTGTTTTAATCAATAGTCTTTTTTTTAGTGAAGGACAGAAACCCAACTCAAATTCGATTTAAAAATACTGGCTTGTATATTTTAAAGTCCAGGTGCAGCCTATATCAGCTTCAGGCACAGTTGAATCAGGCTTTCTAAAGAGAACATACAAATTTCTCTAATTTTTGGCTCTGGTTTTCTCTATATTGGTTTCTTTCACCAAAGATCCTCTTACGGTGGGATTAAAGAAAGCCCCAGAAATACTGCACCTGGTTAGTAACCCAAGCAAAAAGAAAGCTGCTCTTCCCAACAATTTTAGCAAAAAGTCATGGCATTCATTCCTAATGGAATGTCTTGGGTTGTGTGTCCATCACCATACAAGTTACTGGGGCCAGAGGAATGGAATACATGGCCAGTCTAAGTCATGTGCCCACTGCCAGAGCATGGGAGGGATCCAAAGCACATGACTGAGAGCTGTAGAGCGGAGATTCCCCAAAGGAAAGCCAGAGTCTAGTTACCATAGGAAAGTGAAACGTTTCCCAGGCAAGATGAACAACACATGTCCACCAGAAAAAGTACTCGGCAAATATTCGTTCATCGATGTATTAGTAAGCCTGAGATAAGTGAGATGATGGTCAGTGTGATGTGTGAAGGGCAACATAGCCAAGATAAAATGTGAAATGGAGCCACAGAGGTGGGCAGTATCCTGCAAGATCCCATGGAAAAACATCAACCAAAAGGAGCTGATCTTGACCATTTGCGCTATTTGAGAAGAATTAACTGAGTCTGGAATTGGTAAACAATCCTGAGGGCTTACTAAGGTAAGTTCTGCCTTCTATGATATGAAAATGGCGTCAGAAGGTGAACATGGTCTGCAATCGCCAGGAAACGAGAAGAAAAATAAATAAATGAAATAGAAATCTTAAAATCAGTTCTTGGATCACAGCAGATACAATGATGAAAACTAGACTATACATGAATCAGACTTTCATGTGCTACACACAAAAAAAGCTTCCCTAAAAAGTCACAAGGAAAACTACCTCTTGTTTGAACTATGGAATGATCTGAATTGGCAATAATATACCAATGCTTCAAAAGAAAATAAATTGGTTTAGTCTTGTAAAAACAATGTCTATAAAAATATGTTTAGGGGCACCTGGGTGGCTCAGTCAGTTAAGCGTCTGCCTTCAGCTCAGGTCATGATCCCGGGGTCCTGGGATCGAGCCCCGCATCAGGCTCCCTGCTCACTTGAGAGCCTGCTTCTCCCTCTCCCTCCGCATCTCCCCCACCTCCCCCGCTCATGTTCTCTCATACCCTCTCTTGCTCTGCTCTCTCAAGTGAATAAATAAAATCTTTTAAAAAAATACGCTTCAACTTTGATCATACATTATATTTGCAAGGTAGGGGAACCTTTAAAAACGTGCCGATATATTTTTATTTTTCTGTTCAATGACGTCATTCACATTATTGTATTAACATAAACAGTTTCTAATTAATGTATTAAAAGCTTGGAGAAGCTCTTATTTCATCCAACCAGGGACAAGAATAAGTTTCAAGAGGCCTTCAAGTTCTACATGCCTCTGGGAAAGACTACACCTACACATTTTCACAAACAACCTCACACGGCAGTCTTGGCATCTCACAATTCATGCCACTTGCCCAACTCCAGGCAAGAGTCTATTTTTAGACTTTTAAAATAATTAGAAAGCCATAATTTTTCACTTACTCATTTAGAAATCATTTTTAGTTCCTACAAGCACTGTGGTAGGAAACAGGATAGAAAAATGAATGAAAAATGGCTTCACAGACTAAAGATGACACAGGAGCAAAAACCATTTCCATGTAGTACGATGAGCACTGGACATGCACCATAAGAGGAGCTACAAACCCTTAGCACACCTGATCACAACATTAATAAAGTTGGCCATTCCCAAATAATTCTGAATACATCATCTCCAAAAGTGTGTACATTCCTAATTTTTCTGCCATTTCCACTCTTAGGGATTCTCTAATGTACCAAAAGCAAAGAAGATTGTGTTTTATATGGAAAAGCTGCTACAGGCCAATCATTAACAATGATTTACTATATCTGATATCAAACCAAAGAAACCACTCTTTGCCAATGGTAACACTGCCAGGACCTAAACATTTTTCAAACTATGAGGAGCAGTAAGGCTGAAATGATCTAGTCATGAACAACAACAACAACAAAAATGATTGACTGGAAACAGTTTGTATAAAAGCATACATTTGACATTTCCACTCTAGAAATACAGATTAAGAGGCTGTCTATCAGTGTAAATCAATTCAAAAGTTGAGTCTTTCTCCTCTCTCAAGAAATGATTTGCAGGTATTTGTGGCATTTCGTTTTGGTTTGACTATTATTTCACATTTTACTTGTAATTTTTCTTATGGAACACTAGAAACACTTATTTGTTTTTTAGTCAGGTTCATTGAGGTGTAATTTACAGCCAGTAAAATTCTCCCTTTCCAGCATAGCATATAGTTCTGAGTTTTAACAAACGGATATAGTCATGCAGCTAGCACCGTAATGGGAATAAAGAATAGTTTATTCTATCTGAAAAATTCTCCCTGCCCTTGGAGGTCAATTTCTTGCCCCTGGCACCACTAATAAGTTTTCTGTCTCAAAAGTTTTTTACTTCATCCCTAAGTCACATAAATGTAATCAAAAAGTATGTAACATTTTGAGTTTGGTTTCTTTCACTTAGCACAAGGCTCAGAGATTTATCCATGTTGTTGTGCGTGTCAGTCACTCGGGAAATGTTGATTGGGATATTTTCCTGTAGTCTCCTTTATTTTCTTAGCCAAAGTCAATATGCAAAGGCTGTCTCTCTCACTGTTTATAGCTTTGTCCATGGTTAAGAAGGAACAGACATAAGTGGGACTATTCCCTGGCATAGCTGGCAAAGGATGAACACTTTCGGGGGATAATCATAATTTGTGGTTACTATAGGCACTAAATCATATGTTCATAAGACCCAAACCTTTGTTAACCACATGACTGGTCACTAAAATTAACTAGGAGACACAAGGCAGAGCTTGGGTGTGGTTTTCATTATTTTTTTCATTATTGCGATAGCAGCGGCATACGTATTTGTGGCTTAACAGTACAACATATCAGTTCTCTTATCTGACCCACCTTTTGCAAACAGAATTACTGTTGAGGCAAAGGAATTATCAGGTAGACCTCTTAACAGGAGCAAGAGACAATGGGTAGAGGCCCGTTTCCCAAACTTTAGTCATCCAGTGCCACCTTCATAATGTTGGCTCTACCTGCCCATCACCCACATCACTCTTTATTTAACAATTTATATCACAGAGTCCACAGTTTTACTAAGATAAATTTATTTTCAAAAGGAACTTTTTTCCTACATTTTTTAGTGGAAAGCCTTTGCCATAAATAAAACTATGAAAAATATCTGACAATTTTAACTCTACCTCTGTAAGTCAGTGCACCGCCCCAAATCATCCTGAGTTCCTGAGTACCAGCCGTGGGGCCCATGTGCACACCCATATACACTTTTGGAAACCCTGCAGTGACAATTTCTGTTCCATGCTTTAAATGCTTTCTCCTTGACCATGGATTCTCTGCACATTCATGGATTCTCTGCACATTCATTAAATTAAAACCAATTTTAAATTGCAAAATACAATGCATTTTTCTACCAATATCAGGGATTGGAGGTCACCAGGGCTGATTTTCATGGACATATGGACCAAATGCATCTTACTTGTCTCTTCAAAGTGGCCCTTCTGAGCAAGACCAAGGTCAGTATAATTCAACAACACACCCCCTTCCCTTAGTTTACAGCCGGCATGCAGTCTGTCTCCTAATTCTAGACTAAAAAATGAAACATAACCTTGGCTCCAAAAGACTTAAAGAATTTATTCACCAAAGGGCATATTCATATCTTTACGCTGGTATAACCTTCTCATATATTTGACGATTGCTATAGGAATCTATGTGAAGAATCATTGTTTTGTAAGGAAACACATTATTTTTTCTTTTTTAAAGATTTATTTATTTATTTGACAGAGAGATACACAGCGAGAAAGGGAACACAAGCAGGGGGAGTGGGTGAGAGAGAAGCAGACTTCCTGCTGAGCAAGAAGCCCGATGAGGGGCTCGATCCCAGGACTCCAGGATCATGACCTGAGCTGAAGGCAGACGCTTAACGACTGAGCCACCCAGGCGCCCCAGGAAACACATTATTGAAATCTCTTCTGACCCTGGTCACTATGCCCTCTGACGAGACAGTTGACCTTCACATATTAATCATCTCATCTTTTTGAAAGGGACTAAAATGATTGTCCTGCTTCCTGTTTAATAAAGCTATCAAAAGGATTAATGAGAGAAAATCTCTAGAACACTCCAAGCTTTTTCCAAAAAGGCAACAGTAAAACAGCAGGTGCCTCTTGTGAATATACATTTGTCTTCTTCCTGTAAACTCATCCTGAAGGACATCAGGCTTCCAGCTTATATTTAATTGGCTGATTATGTTGTCACTCCTGAGCTCCTTGCCAAGTTACAGGGAAGAGTTTTCTTGGAAACCGTAGTTTCCAAACTTTCTCCAGCTATGCAGTTTAATTACATCTAGCAAAATGACAACAGAGCTCATAATTAGCCTGGAGATTAATTACTGCTGAATCAGTCCAAACACCACAGCTACCAAATTCAACACAGGTGCTTAGGCAAAGAGAAGACAGTTTTCTCAATACCCAGCAGAAGGTGGACATGGAAGATATGCTTTATGACTCTCTTCCCGTGAGCTTAAACATGCAACCTGTGCAAAATGCCTCGTGTCTCTATAGCCAGGATGTCCCTGAGTATTTTAAAAAGAACCAGACTCACAAACATTCCAAGTACTGGTACCATATATTCGGAAATGTACAATGACTACAGGCAAACCATCTTTCTATGCAAATTTCTGCCACCTAGAGCTCTCTTTCCCCTTCTCATTTTACTGAGGAGTCTAAAAATCCTACATAATTCATCTGCTGTTTTCAAAACCATGGCTGAGAGAATGACATAGAAAATGAAGTATGAGAGAATGAAGTAAAAGCAAGCAAAAACTCATGCTGTGCCTTATATTCATCCAGACTCCTGAAAGGGCCTATAAGCCCATAGCGTGGTCTACCATACTTTGAGACACAGCGATCACTGCACTGTTACGTCAGATTCGAAAGCCAACAACCACCCACTTGGAACCTCTTATTTCCCATCTGAGAATCACTGAAAGAGTTAAGGGATAGGTTAGCTAGATAGAGGAAAGAAGTTGATCCCATTTACAAACGCTATCCGTTTCTTTTTCCCCTTTACCTACAAATCACTTGAGTTACCTTTAAAAATGTGCATCCCTAGAACCCAACAAACACAAATTAAATCCCCAAGTGATTCTAATGTGGGTTAGAGTTGAGAACGAGTGGTCTTGAATAACACAGAGGTTGACCAGATGGTATGATTGTGTTAAGACTCAGGGAACAGACAGAACCAGGTAGTAGAGAAGGAAGAACTAGGTGGGAAAGAATGAAGTTACAAATCAGAATCACAGAGGCCTGGATCCAAAGAAATTAAAGGTATGTGACAACAGAGGAACATTTGAATCTTAAACCATGTAATAAACAAGCAAACTCTCCTAATTAAAAGCTGACATGGTCACGCTGAAGATGCACTTTTGTAGTGGGTTTGTAGGAGGCATATATCTTGTGGTTTGATTTTTTTCTTTGCTTATTTATTTGTGTGTTTGGAGAAGTTGAAGTTTTTGTTTGTTTGAGGTTTTTTGTTTTTTGTTTTTAATAAATGTGTTCATACAACCCACAGGGAAAGCCATGGAAAGGAAGAAGGAAATGAAATCTGGAGGACTTGTGGAAAGATTCAAATAAGTGAAATGTATACAACTTCATGGGCCTAATGCTTGTTTCCTAGCATACACGGGGACTAAGGGAAGCTGCTGCAAAGCCATTTGCTTGCACAAGACTGGAGGAGAGAGTACATGGCTGCCAGGAGAGGAATGTTGTCAGAGCGACTTCAGAACGAGCACAGCCATGCTCTCCAGCACTGGGAGGCCCGACCACTGTGCAACCAGCCGCACCACCATCTGTACAGGGCTGCTTCTCCGGGCTGGGCCAAACCCGAGCTGTGCCCCAACCCCTGCCACCTGAAAGACTGGAGCAGGTAACGCTCTAGAACACAGCTCTGTAGGCAGGGGTAGAGAGGTGTGAGGCCCAAGAGATGGACTTCAGGACAGCCTCCTGAGTGGGGGCGCACGTGGACACTTCCACACACGTACTGGACATGGTGACAAGTTGTGATCAGTGAGGATGTGCCCCCTTCACTCTCAGCTTCTGAGGTGACACTGCTCAGGACAACTTAAATCTGAAGAAACATGTTCAAGACTCAATTCTAGATCTTCCTTCCTACGTGACCATTGGCAAATCATTTCATTTCTGTGAGCTCTAGTGTGCTTATTTTGTAAATGGAGGTAATGTAGAATTTTCGAGTTCATCTAGTCCAACCATATCATTTTACAGCTGAAGAAATGGAGAACCACACACTATAAAGTGAATTCCCAACTTCAACAAGCTAACTGATGGCTAAGTAGGATTCACACACAAACTTCCCAGTTTGAGTCCAGCTTTCTTCCACAACTACTCCCTTCTGCCCCAATATTTCTCCTAACCCACAGGATAGGTTTAAGAAAGGATCTTAGGAGAGAGTAAGAGCTTCTGTTCAAGATGGTGGACTGAGCACAGATCATTTCTACTGCCTCCCAAAAGCCTACTGTAATCATGGAAAATATTTTCAAAAGGAGGGGAAAGAGGAAGAATAGGATGAGAAGTGGGGAAAAAGCACTAGCAATGAACTGTGATTTGTGAATAAATCCTGGGAGCCTGGGATGGAATTGGTAGAGAAAATTTTTCAAAAACAAAAATACCAGTTTAAGTTCAAGAGGGTGCTTCCATCCATAAGAACTTTATTAAATATATATTTAAACAAAATATAGAATATAAATTTTAACATTAAATGTATCAGATATATTTCATGTCATATGTAATATACATAATTTATACATATGATAGACTACTATGGAGTCTTTGGAAGTCATAGAAATAGGTAAGATCTTTATACGCTGACTTGGAAAGATGTTAACAACGTAATATGAAAGGAACAAAAGACAGCGTAAAAACTATTTAAGTAATGCAAATCTCTTTTATGTGTGCATGTAAAAAGTATGTATAGTAAAACAGGTGTAATGGGATTGTCCCATATCCCAGTTGTGCTGGGGGTTCCATGAATCCATACATGTACTATAATCCATAAAATTATACATCAAAAAAGAGCTAATTTTAAAGTACAATTTTGAAAACAAAAACACAAGTACTTGCTATATAAATGCCTACAACACAGCTATAAGCACCATTTTGGACATAAGGAAACAGACACAGAGAGGTTAAGTAATGTGCCCAAGGTCACAGAGCTACAATGAGTAAGTGGAGGGGCTGGGACACACACTGAGGCCATGTGGCTCCTGCACTGATGTCCTTACCATAGACTCTCAGCCTGTCAGAATGGCACAGAGAGCTTTGAAGGAATACACACCCAGGTATGAGTTAGGGAGGTGAGGGAGGAAGACCTTCCATTTTACTTTTATGTTTCCCTATTGTCTAGTAGTTTTCAATAAGAATGTATTATTTTTGTTTTCAAAATTATCGTACTATAAAATTAGCTCTTTTTTTGATGTATAATTTTATGGATTATAGTACATGTATGGATTCATGGAACCACCAGCACAGCTGGGATACAGGACAATCCCGTTACACCCCCAAAAACTCCCCGTTACTCTCACTTCTCAGTTACATACTCTCCCCACCCCAAACCCCTGGCAACCACCGATCTACTCTCCATCACTATGGTTTTTGACTCCTTAAGAATGTCATTCAATACCTAGTCTTTTGAGGTCAGCTTCATGCACTCAGCATAATGCCTGTGAGATTTATTCAAGCAGTTGTATGCATCAATATGTTCCTTTATATCACTGAATAGTATTCCATCACATAGATATAGCAGTGCACTTATCCATTTGCCCACTGAAGCACATTTAGTGTGTTTCTAGTTTGGGGCAATTATGAAAAGAGCTACTATAAACATTTGTGTACAGATTTTTATGCAAACACAAACTTTGATTCCTCTCGGACATATACCTAAGTGTTTGCTGAGTCTTACACTAAATATATACTTAATTTTATGTGAAACTGCCAAACTGTTTTCCAAAGTTGCTGTACAATTCTGAATTCCCACCAGCAATGAATGAGAGTTCCTGTTGGTTTGCATTCCCACCGGCATTTGGTATGATTGTTTTTATTTTCACCATTCTCATAGGAGTGTAGTAAGAATATATTACTTTTAAATTTAAGAAAAGAACTGAACAGCACTGGCAAGTATAAGGCAAATAGATTATCTCCTAAGCTGCAAGTAGGTGGAAATATAAATAAGAACTATTTTCGAAAAATTCCACTCCTACAACCAATATTTCCTGAGCACCTGTATCTGCTGTGCTCCTCGTATGCACGTTTCAAAGCCTTAGGAATGTTCATATACTTTATTTTACTTTTCATTTTGTCTACCCGATTTTCTACTTATCTATAATGCCCACAGTTTGTTTTTGTAACAACACTAAAACGTAATAAAAGTAGAGCTCAAAAAAGATAACATAACTCTATATAATTACTATTGATAGTAATAACTTGTTATTCGGAAAACATTGTCCTCTACAGACACAGAGGAGGAAGTCCAGATGGAGGGCTCTCGGTTACAGAACTGAGCCTGATGTTCCACCCTCCATCTTTGTTTTGTCATCCATCAAAATCAGGTAGAACAGTTTACTGCCTACAAATGCCTTGTGAGTACTTGACAATGAGAAATTAATTAGAGAAGATATAAGGGCCAATTGATTTTCTGGCTGCCAATTGTCCACTTTGCAGATTATTTATGGGAGCCAGAAAGAAAACAGAAAAAAGGCAAAGAAGTGCGCCTGGGCTGGAAGGCAACAAGGGGCTGCCCAGGAATTCAATTACAATAATCCCTGCTGGCTCAGGACTTCCCTGCAGCTTTGCCATGTCCTTCTTGCCAAACCCGGGCCACCTGGGCCAAGACTAGGCATGTAATGCATTAGCATCCCAAAGACCTCTTTCTCCTGATTTTGTATAGATTGTCAACATCTTCAATGGCACAGAGAGAGCAGCCGCAAGGAAGTCTCCTTTGAAAACAGAAATTCATATAACGAAAAGGCTGACCAACATGGTCCCAGAATGAAGGAAAATCAGAAATTATTCTCAGGAATTCTATTTATCCCAGGAAAGTGTTATATTCAAAGAAAGGCTTACATTTCTCCCCAGGGCAGTCTTATGTTGGCTCCTGACCCCAATGCTCCTAAACCAGGTGAAATTTAACTAATTGGCTGGAAATGCTTCTTGTAATTCTTTTGTACGGGGTTCTAATCATAAAGGCCTAGGATTTGAAGTTTGGTTGAATATATGGTTTTATATTTTAGTCACATTTCACACTTAGGACATAGAGGCCTAGAAAAGGAAAGGACAAGAAATGACAATGATGTCAGAGCAGAATCACAATCAGAAAGAATAGTTTCAGACATCCAGTCTATAACATGGGTCAAATTTATTTATTTTACACATTTTTTATGTCCTCCTCAAGGACAGCTATTCAAATGCATTGCTTTGGAGATTACTGCCCTCACCTACAACAAATTGTGTTTTTAATGACATTCCCCTGCAGAAATGCCCTTTAAGAAAGGAAAAGAAACAGGGAAAGGAAGGGGGGGGAGGAGGAGAAAAACCTCCAAAATGCACATGAAAAACTGTCGCAAAGTAACTGGGGGAAAACACTTTTTCTTTAAAGCTGTTTTTAAGAATAAACATCTCATTCTTAATGAGTTCCAGCTGATCCTAAATATTTCCTAGTTTCACCGTATCTTAATTGTACCAATCTAGTATTCCCGTTGTATGGAGCAAGATACATAATAGAGCTGCAAATTAACTTCAATTCCTCAATCAATTTTTAAAGAATCAAATTCAGCCACACTACTTCAACTACCAGTATTTACCCAAAAACTACTGTTGTGAGTTTGGCCTTCAAAGTAAGTGAAACTAAAAAGGGTCCAAGAAAATAGATGAGATTTCCAGAAGCAAAATAATGGATTTTTCTAATTTCCAAAGAGTTCAATCCTGGCTCTATGAAAATACATTGAAGTCCATTTATGACTACTTAAAATCCTATTTAATTTTTATGTTATTACCCACATTTAAGGTAGGGAACACCTAAAAATAATAGGTCTGACTGATGCAACCTGTCTTCTTTGAGTACTAGCAGAGTGACTTCGAATGCTGGATAAATCCTCCTGGTTTCCCTATGTTTCCTTAAAATACCTGAATGAATAATTTTATTTCAGGACTTCATAAATAATAATCATAACCAATAATTATTATGCCCTAGCTACGTGCCAGGCACTCTTTTAAGAGAATAACGTACTAATTCACTTAATTCTCAAGCCTATGAGGTAAGTACTACTGTTATCCTCAATTTACAGCTAAAAGAAACCGAGGCAAAGTAAGGCTCTTAGATACAGGTTGTCGAAGTCATGCAGCCTATAAAAGTAGAGCTGGAAAACAAGCCCATGCTCGGGAAGAAACAAAACCCATTTGTGGACAAATTATATAGAGTTTGTTAAAGAGTTAAGTATGCATGTGAATAGAGAAGGATATTCAGTAAATGACTAAGAATTAACATGGATAACCATGGTCTGGATTTCTTGTTCACTCCACGTCACTGATAGCTTTTGTTAAAGCTATGAGCAAAAAGTGATTAAGAGCAGATCTTTATCCTGAGCCACACTCCTGTCTTCTCCCTGATGCTTACTGTAGCTCTTTTTCTGAAGCTCCCCATCGGCTACTCATCCATGCCACCCTTGTTTGGACCACTGAGCACCTTTTTTTAATAACGAGATCTCCTGCAAAGAGTTTTAACTCCTTTCTACTACTGCTCAAATTTCAGTCATTAGAGGAGAGAACTTTATAGTCCTAACTACAACAGTGTCGTGTAAGTTGCTAGTGCTCTAGCTATTGGTTTCTACCTTCACCAGCACTGAATGTGTAATTCCTTCAACGGGCATGCCCTTTGCAAATGCCTTCTGAGAACCTGTTGACTATCCTCTGGGTTTTACAGTCTCCCTGGCTTTGATAGCACCCAGCTGAAGGGCTGCTCATAGACCAGAGCTTCGTAAACACTAATAATGTTCAAAAGAATCACCAGTGGCTCTCATTAAAATGCAGATTCCCACTCAGTACCTCTGGGGTAATGCCTGAGATTCTGCATTTCTAACAAGCCTCCAGGTGATACTTAACACTGCTTTAAAGACCACACTGTAAGTAGGATTTGTCATTTCCTCCTTAGCAGTTTTTTTTTTTTAATCTATTAATGCCCCAATATCCTCCTTCCATCTCCTGCCCTGGCTGCAATACAGGGGTTAGAGTATTTTCACATGCAACAAATGCTGTCTCATCAGGGTTTTTTTCCCCCATTTCTATGGTCACCAACATGTGTTTCTATGACCAAATAATCTAGAAATTTTCTCAAGGTAGTAATTCAAGGCAAATGAAAGAGAAAACCACCAGAAAGATTACCCTTAGAAATATTTAATCCATAAATAGATAGGCTGGGAGGCTGCCCTCTCCTCAGCTCATATTTATTCTTCTCTAGCAGCTGAAAGTATAACCAGGAGGAAATGGAAAATAGATGCAAGGAGGGCTTTGCCCAAGAGAGCTTTCATCAGTGAAGTACCCAAGTAATTACTGCACCTGACAAATTTCTACTCCTTGTTTTAGCCCAGTTTTAATAAAAGATTCAACAAATGGTTTGTATTACCTGGCATTGCCTTTAATTTCATCAAGCTCCAATATGAAGACTTGCCACATTTACGCTAAACTGCTTTTTTCTCCTGAAATTCATTTGTGAAGGCAGCCGCTGGGGCTTTAATCATCTTTGCTGCAATCTTTCATTTCTAACCCACTGTGACTGATCATGGCTCTCCCAGGCCCCCCTGCAAAGTAGGCAAATTCTCCTCCGCGTCAGTCCCAGGTAGTCAAAGGTAGAGGAAGCATCTACTAATGAATGAACTGAAAGGCCATTTCAAATGCTCTGGCTATAAAGACTTAGCATTTCACATTCACCGTGGGCCACATCTAAAAGGTAAGGTCCTCCCACCTCCTGGACCAGCCTATATTTCACTGAGACTGGGAATAGCAGGCAAACTCTTGGCATTTCAGAGGTTCTGTTGAAATCTGGGGTAATGAAATGCTGCTCATGTTTGAGAGCACAAAGCCCTTAGAATAACCTTGTCAGTATTAAAGCAGATCACAGGAGTTCAAATCTCAATCACTGAGGTGCCATTGTCTCAAGAAGCACTTAGGAAACCCCCGAAAATGTTTTATGCCTCCAGGATAACTCTTTCAGTATTGATGCTACTTTAAAAGTTCATTTCCTAGGACTTTCTCTAAAAACCCGTAGGCAGCAGGCTCATCCTTTTTGCGTGATTTGAAGAGTGTGTAAAACTCAACCTAAGTTCTGGTTCAAGATGGTGAGGGAGGAAGATCCTGAGCTCACCTCCTCCCACGGACACACTCAGGCTGCAGCTAGGTAGGGACAAATTTCCTCTTAACCTAAATTAGGGGGCACCTGGGTGGCACAGTTCGTTAAGCAACTGATTCTTGGTTTCTCAGGGTCCTCACATCGAGCCCCGCCACAGGCTCCACGCTCAGCAGAGTCGGCTTAAGGCGGTCTCCTCTCCCTTTGCCCCTCCCCCTCTCTAAAAAATGTATCTTTAAAAAACCACCACCACCTAAAGGCAGGCTGAGTAAACCACACAGCAGACAAAGGGGAAGAAAACCACACGGAAGTGGGTAGGAGAGTCTGGGACACAGTCTCATCATAACCGCCCCCCCTTCCTCCCCCGGCATAGAGACCCATAATCAGGAGAAAACCCCAAACCTAGAGCTTCTCAGGAGCAAAGGGTTCGAACCCCACGTTGCCTACCTCAACTTTTAGGGCCTGCCGCCGAGAGACGAGCCCCCAAGACATCTACCTCTGAAAAGCAATGGGGCTCACATCCCAAGACTCGGAAGACTGAAGTGATAAGAGGAACTTCTCTGCTCGGGCTGGCACTTGGGCACCCACGCGCCCGGGCCCCCAGCTCAAGAGGCCGTGTTTCCCGCCCAGACTTCGGCTCACCTGCTGACACTGAAGCCGCGGCGGGAGGGGCAGGCATCTCACTGACCACACCCTTCTCGGACCGGGAAACGCTCGCGCATGCCCACTGGCGGGCCCCACGTTGGCGCTCTCCCCTGCCCGCGCGCCAGGGCCCCCCCCACCCCCGGAGGGGAGCGGGCACACAGTCGCGCCTCCGATGTTTGCGGCTGCCCCCTAGGGGACGCCTCTTGATTGCGTGGCTCTGGAGGTCAGGAGAGCTGGCATTCCCAGTCCCCGGGCGCTTGTAACTATCAGTGCCACCCAGAAAGAAGTTCATACGTCTGTCCGGCACCTTGATTTTTGCAGGTGTTGCCAGGGGACGCCTCGACCTCCTCCGGCTCCGGTGGCCACTGGGGCTTATGCTCCCGCGTAGAAAGTTCTTGAGCAGCTACCAGCTCCACGGCACAGCCGGTACAGGAGCTCCTTCTTTAAGGCCTACTAGCTAATCATCATGACTGCAGCCTGAGGGGCAGGCTTCTAATTAAACACCCATTTGGGAACTGATTGTCATTCTTTTCCGGAGCCCTCAGAGGGTGGGCGCTATCTTGATGCTCTCCCTCGGCCTGGCTCCAGAGGGCCGTGTCTCCTGGAGTGGAGCTTTACACACAGCTGGTGCCCTGGTGTTTACATCTGGCACCCCAGTTTTTGCAGTTGCTACCCAAGGAATATCTCTTAAAAGCCTGGATCGGGTGGCTGGGGGGGGGGGACTTGCATTCCTGGGTCCTATAGGACTGTAGCAATTGGAGAGATGGTTCTTGGCAAACTGCCACCCCAAGACACTGCACAGACAGCAGATTGAGTCTTTCCGGGAAGGCAGTGTCTTGGTCTGGCCTGGGGCTTCAGCCTGAAGGGCAGCCTCAGGTTTGGCACACATTTCGCGGACAGTAGAGTTGCTTCCATGGGGCCAAGGACCTTCCTTTGAGCACACACTCATCAGAGAACTGTTTGGATGAGGCCAAGAAACAACAATTGGTATTCAACATATATACTTGGCCAAATGCATCTGTCCATTTACAAGTGACCTGAATTGTCTTTGTTTACACCTATTTATGGACATAAATAAAGTTCTAAATAGGTTAGGAAGCAAAAAATTGCTGGTTTATAGCTCTTGCAACACGGTAGTCTCCTTACATACACACGGACTGAGTCTTTCCAGTACTTTCTGGGCATCCTCAGAGATGTCTTGCATGGGTTCCAAAAACACGTTCCATTTGTTCTTCCACTGTGGCAGCCAGTGGAATGTCAGATGTCAGCTAAGACATCTGAAGATGGCTCTGCGGCACTGACACTGCTGTGTGCCCCATTAGAGAGCCATCTTTTCTAGTGCTCAGTCCTCCAGGAACCCGTGAAGCTTCATATCCCAAAGTGTGGTTCATATCCTGAAGACGGCATGAGAGCCCTGTGTGCCCTTTGCTCTCCTTTGGGCCATGTTCCAGGCAGAAATGCAGAGATGCTCTCTCTTTCCTTAGAACACAAACCTAGTGTGTGATGGGCTGAACTGAGGGGTCAAAGCTTCTTGCCTCCTTCATTTCTCCATCTGCGATCCAGGTATCTGAATCAAAGTCATTGCAAAATCCAAAAACATTTGTGACATTATTATATGTAATTTGGGGCCTGATATTAATAAGGTGGATTAAAGATCTCTTCTAAGAGCTTAAATTTTGAGAGAGAGCACCCAGAATGGTAACTCAGATATAGATTCGGTGGCTATGTTCTCAAGGTGTAGTGGGCAGTTCCTACATCAAGCAGTCTGCCTGATAAACATGCTCATCTTTAGGCAATGTAAAAATAAAATGAACAGAATACCGTGAAGCAAGGAGTACAGGAAGGCTCAGCAGGGTCACATCACAACAAGGCAGAAAGGACATAGAGATTTTGTTTTTAACATTTCTTCTTTTCCTTTCCTTTATGGAAAAATTTGCTAAAGAATATGAACTTCTAAGTGCTCCTTCAGGCAAAAGTACTGTACATGTTCATATTTGAATTTGATACTAAATGCATCCCATACTTAAATTCTTTCCTAGAGAATTGAATTTCTAGGAAATTCATACCCATGCCCATACAAAATTATGGGTTAATTTTGGGCTAGCCAGTTGTAGCCTTTTTTCCTAAGTACTGACTGGCCAGACATCCAGAAGGAGAAGGGGGTGGAGGACACAGGAGGCGGCAGCTTTCTCTCCTCCCCAAGACAGGCAGGGCCTATTGATACTATGGACTCTTCTATAACAGAAGCCTACATATTTTCAAAAATGAGGCAAAATCTAAACATTTCTTCTGCCCTAATTACATTTACTCATAGAGATCCCCCCCCCCCAAAAAAAACAAGACTCTCTGGAGAGCAAATACCCACCTCATAGCACATTTTGTAATCCTCACTTGAAGTGAATTCAGTATTAATAGTTTTGACATTTATTGCTGACTTAAGAATCTGTGGGGAAGGAGACTACAAAAAAATAAACAAAATACCTCTGACGCTTCTCAAGAACGGGGGTCATAAGAGCCACCTGAGGAGTTTATAGGAATAGAGATTATTGGTCTTGCTGAGCTTTAATCTCTATTTGCAATTATTATCATAGTATAATTCTATGCATCTATGGCTTTTGCGATGCAGCTCAGAATTCCTGTTCTGCTGCATTCAGCAGAGCGTTATCCTGCAACTTGCAAATGAATTGTGGGTGTAAGAGACAGCGTGAGAGTTAAGGGTTAAGAACTCCAGTGGTATCACTTGTTTCCACTTGCTATCTTGCATTCCTGCCATTTGACATTTGAAGAGCAGACTCTGGATAGCTGTTGGCCCAAGGAGGATGAGAAACTCATGGAGCAGACCCAAACCCAACCTGAACCACAGCCTGTAGCCTGCAAACCAAAGTCTAGCCTCCCCCAGTCAAAGTGCACCAAACCAACAGACCTGTGAGCAAGTCTGAAGGATGCTCAAAATGCAAGACTGTTGCCGAAATAGCTGAGCAATACACTCCACACCCCTACCCTCACATAAGACATACATAGTCCTTCACCCTCAGGGGCTGAATCCATGGAATGTGATTGGAATTAATTTATGATCTACCTAAAAGGGTCTAGAACAAGCTTCTCAAATTTATGCAGCAGTGGGCAGGCTCCAACTACTTTAATTCTACAGCACAAACTTGCAGAATGGTACAGAAATTTACTGTATGATTGTCTATTTATAATTTCCACTTTGTGCCAGTATATAAATTCTATTCATCTCTCCATTACTAGCTCATCATGAGATTACATGATCACTTAACACATCAATTCTTCAAAGGGGACAATTTCAATTACATGGAAGCCTCCCAACATTGTCATTAAGAAGGAAGCATAGTAGGCGGCAAAATCCCAGGCTAGATATTCACACAGAAGAACTAATGATTACCTCCGAAGTCCACATTTCCTTAATTATAGCATCACGTTCAGTAAAGTTAAAGCTTTGTCAGCCATCTGCCAGAATCTCTGAGCTGGAAAGGTTTATGCATTGATGGGGGGAAGGGAATTTGTATCATTCAAAATTGATATGTTGTACAAGGGAAGGTTACCATCAAAAAGCAATGAAATAGATTTGCACTACAGTCTTCCTTTTTAAAATAACAAATTCTCCCAAAAGAGAGAAAATAAATAGAAGAGCAAATCATCTCTGTCATTACATTTTCCTAAATTCTGCACTCTTGTGATACCCAAGAAGAATTCACTCTACAGAGTGTACACTCAAACATGAAACAGCTTGATTGCTAGTCCTGAAAAATGTGTAAGTTAATGACGATTCTCTATCAAGAAAAGATCAGGTTCAATGCTGTTTCAAAACAATGGCTAATTTTTTTTGCAGGGCCCAGATAAGATATCAAAAATAATTTCAGCTAGTGTTCCTTGGGCTGGATGTGATAAGCTATGACCTAAATGAAAGAAATACTACAGTTTTTCTGTGATTATTTCCCCTCTGAAAGATAAATAAATCTAATCTAGACTTTTTACAAGACACACTATTAAGCTGGGCTCAATACTGCTCTATAAACTGGAGAAGGTTGGCCTGTGGGGCTGGGAGGGGGAGAATGATGGGGACCAAGAGATTATCCAAAGTCTTTTCCTATCAGTACCAGACGGCCCTGTCACTCAACTGACTGTATTTTCTCTCCATATTTGGGAAGGAGAGATATATTTTCCAGGGAAAGCATTCTGGGTAAAATATTATTAGACAGCATAGCTCAATGGAGAAGAATGTCAGCCTGGGGCTGAGAAATCTTGCTTCCTGTCCTAGCTTCACCACTAATTTTCCCTGTAGCTTTGGAAATGCCTGACCCCTCTGGGTCGCCATTTTATCACCTGTAAAATGGATAACCCCTAAACTACCTCCCTCTAATGAGTGTGGATAATTAGCATAAAAAGATGTAGAGACAATGCTATGCAAACAATATTATACCAGCTAAGTGATGCTCACCAAAGAAAAATGTGTCCTCCTCCCTATTTGTATTTATTATTTGCTTAAATATAATTATTAATAAGGTGGTAGGTAATACTGGCCAAAAGACAAAGGAGCCACTCTAAATGGTTCTGGCTAACTTTTGTCAGAATCGCTTTTTCAAGAACAGCCAGCCAGTGGGTTTTACAATCTGTCTGAGTTTACCCTTCTGGAGTCACTATCGCAAACTGTCCACCATCTTTCTAGTCACAACCAGCCCTCTCATACTGCAACTGTACATTTTCCATTTTGGTTCATGCTCGTTTCTCTATCTAGAACCCTTCTACATTACAGGCCGAGGCAGAAGTCTCTGGTGGGGACCCTCTTCCCAACCCTGGCACACACAGACTCCTTGAATGTGCTTCCTGTGTCTAAATTCCAGCCCCTGCCCAAATTCTTTCCCAACTTCTCTGGCAGTAGGCTTTCTCAGCCTTCCTCCTGGTGTCAGTTACCCTCCCTCAGGACACGCCAAACTAGCCCCCACCTTGCCACTCAATTCAGACCAGCCCATTCCAGGACCTCTACACCTGACTGCCTTTGGCTTCAGCTGATCCCAATGGTGGCTTCTTCAGAGTCAATCTGGAAGGAAGAGTGGTTCTCCTTGAGGGAAAGGGTGATTAACTCCCTTCACTTCTTCCCGCCAGCTGGGGGGTATCCTCCTGAGGAACCCAGAGGAAAACACAGCTGGTCTCCACTATGAGCCATCACCTTCTGGAAGTCTCCTGGACCAGTGTCTCTGAAGACCCTGTTCTCTACCCACAGTTTCCTCCACAGTCTTATGTATTATTTTTACTATTAATATTTTAATAAGAATTCATTGCTACATCACACAACCTAGGAAGCAACTCAAAGGACTGCTTTTAGGAGCCCAACTTAATCCAATACCCAAATTACTTCCCCCTGGCCATATTATTCTGAAAGCACACTTGCTGCTGCCCTGGACCAGTTTTTATATAATAGAAATTTGTATTAACTCCTGGAGACAACTAAGATGCTGACTGGTGCAAAGTTCACCCCAACTCTCTGATCACCAAGTTTCTGCCATGGTAGAGGGGTTGGGAGCTTTGGTTCATTCCACCAACGAAGAATAATTCTAAGTGTGAGTGTGTGTGTTTCATAAGAAAGCACATGACTAAAATCACGTGCATTTATAAACAAAGTCCCCCAAAGACCTAAAGTGGAAAAAAAAAACCTGTGAATTTTCACAAGTGCACTTACTTGATGAATTGAGAGTCCCAATAGGTTCAGCGAGGGTGTGAGTATCTCAGGAGAGTCTAGCTAATGTGATTCACCTTATCTGACTCTTTCCCATTGAATTAATGGAGGATTTAATTTAGATTTTGAAAAACATAATTGAAATATTCTTATGCACAGAATGATCCAATAAAAACAAATTCACTGCTACATCACACAAGTCTGAGATAGGCAAATCTAAAACCTTTCTATGGGCCCTGTGCACATTTTTATAAAAACAAAGCAGACAAAAAGAGCATTTCTGTATCTTTCTCATAGAATGGAAACAGATGGTTTGTACACAGGCATTTTATAAGTACTACATTCTTCACAGATATGAAAATTTAGGCTCACTGGTGAGGGATTGATTATCCTGTTAATATCCCTGTTATATTTCTATTTTTCAAACTTTTTAATTTTGTCTTTTTCCCTATTACAAAAATTGAATCTTTGGAATTCCAAAACGCCTAAATCTGTTAAGTCGACAAATAAGTGTCCTGGATTTTCAGAACGTATTTTTAATGCAAAGGGATAGATGAATCTGAGATAAAACCCTTCAACCCAGGCTTTACTGTTAACAACTTCGCCACTGACCCAGTGTGTGACCCAGGGCACATCACTTACCCTTTTGGTGCTGTGTTTCTTCACCTGGAAAATGAAGGTACCAAAATCAGGGCTCGCTGCTTCACAGGGCTGCGAGGAAAAGTCATGATTAATTCATTTCCCACACTCAAAACCAGAATATATATATTTTATATATAAGCAATGAAGACACAGGTGTTTGAGGATTCTTAAGTTAATGAGCTAAAGTATTACTTAGCTTTCAAACGAAATTGCAGACATATTTCAAGACTTGGGAATTATCAACCCTTAAAGAGGAAAGAAGATTCTCATTGGAACTTCACGTGTATGACCGTCTCATCATGCACTGACTGCCTGAGCTCAGAAAAGACACTAACCCTACCAATCTTTCATTTTATCCATCTTCAAAATGATGTGGTTGGATTTGCCATTGCTATGTTCCCTGCCATGCCGGAAGTTCAAGGATTTCTATCATCATGAAGCATCTAGTCCTCTCTTCCATACACATCCTTAGAAATTGCTTCATTTTACCTTACAGCTTACTTTTTGGTGGTCACATTTCTAATGGTACACCAGAATTATTTCTATATGCAGTAAGTTGGGATCCTTTTTGAAGAATATTTACTATGTTTTTTTATTGTAAAATCCACAAGAAAATTATATGGAAATGAATTTAAAGAGATAGTAACCTATTATCTTACGTATCTTGTGAAAATAATTTGGTGCAGTTTCCTCCACAGTCTTATGTATTATTTTAACTATTAATGTTTTAATAAGAATGGGTTTCTGCTATATATTTTTTACAAAATTGTCTTTGTTTTTATGGTCAGCAAGTATAGATCTATCTCATTTTTTCTTAGCGACTGTATTAGATTCCTCTATGAGCCTGGACATGCTTTTGGTAATTTTTTTGGTCTGATTTTCCCTAATCAAAAATCTCCTATTCAGAATACCCCTATATACATCTTTGTATAAGTAAATGAGTATTGCAGAATAATTAACCCAAAATGGGAACTTACAATCATATTTTAGGCTGTGTTTTGGTTTATTAATAAACCAACATGTGAGGGGCGCCTGGGTGGATCAGTCATTAAGCATCTGCCTTCAGCTCAGGTCATGATCCCAGGGTCCTGGGATCGAGCTTCCTGCTCGGCAGGGAGCTTGCTTCCCCCTCTCCCTCTGCCTGCCGATCTGCCTACTTGTGCTCTCTGTCAAATAAATAAATAAAATCTTTAAAAAAATAAAAATAAAAAAATAAAATAAATAAACCAACATGTCAGTATCCACCCTTGAGTCAAATATGGCACAACATACTGTCCTATAAGGCAAATGAGGGGTATGCAGAATGCAAGTTGTTATATATGATAAATATATAATAGCCAGTTGCCTCAAAATGATTATATCTTTTTTAAAATGTCTACCCCCTTTGTTTGCTATAAATATTCATTTGGATACATAAAATATACTAAGCAGCATTTTGTCTGCATCCCATCAAGCAAATTCACTGAGGCGTGAGGGCTATATAAGCAGTGGAGTGGAAGACCATGCTATTACATGGATAAATGCTCCAGAGCTACTGAAGCAAGACAAAAACAATCACGGGAACATGGATTTCAAAATATGCTGAAGCAACCATATTTGGGGGATTGGGGGAAAGGAAGGGGATTGCTCATAAATAGGAAAAACACAGATGCCATGATATTCCATGAAACTGAGTGTGTTTAGTCTGATTCAGATAAATTGTTACTGTTATGCTATCTGCCTCTCAGATATTTTAAATTCATCAAGAAGCCATGGTCAGTTAACAGATGTATATAATGGAACGTTTTATAGGATGATTTTCTTTTAATCACCCAAAGGTCTAATAGGGTGGTTGGCCTGCTTCCCTAATAAAATTTAAAGAGCTTTGCCTCAGGTCAAAGTGAAGTCGGCCATCCTATGAGGAGTTCATCTGTGACATCCATAATAGCTGCCCAGTCTCAAGAGACTATTTGAGATTACTGCTTCTGACAGAAAATAAATAAATAATCACACACACACACACACACACACACACACACACACACACACACACACGGAGGGAGGGGGAGAGAGAGAGAAAGAAGCATTGCCAGCAGCCGCAGTTTCCTGACCAAACAAATTTCAGCCTGTAGCCTGTGTCTTTGCCTTATTAAGGCCTGAAAGAGCAACACAGCTCCTTCTATGTCCTCCTGGCTTGGCACATCGCATGACTCCTTCCTCACCCAGCGCAAAGGCCGGAGAGTTTTCCCATGGAAGAGACCACAGCCAGACTCCAGCAGCTCCAAGACTCTCTGCGGGCTCCATCCTTAGCCCTTGGCCTGTGGCCTTGACTCTCTAGTGTGGTCCTGTCTGTTCCCTTTCCTACCTCTCTGCCTCATCCATGCCTCTGTTGTATTTTACGCTTGGTTCCTAGTGGCAGTTTCAGCCTTGAATTCTCGTGAATTAATCCCTCAGGCTCATTCTCCAATGCTGAGCCCAGGTCCCCATCTGGGAGAAGATTGAAACTGCAGAGTTGTCAAGTCTTTCATTGGCCAGTCACACATGGCGCATGACTGCAAGGGCACATACACACACACACACACACACACACACACACAAGTTAATAAATGTACCTGACCATGTATGGGTGAACCTGCCGACTTACTTGGACAAGTAAAGCTCCAAAGACTTCCCCAGGTTTTGGTGTCTCTCCCTCTGTCTTACACTTATTTTCTCTGTGTGGTGGGCACCTTACTATGCTCCTGGTGATAAGGTGAGATGGATGTGGAAGCTCCAGTCCTTCAAGTTCAAGGCCAGCAGGTAAACGTCTCTGACTCTGTCCCTGTGTTCTCAGGAACACATTTGATTATATTTTACTGGTTTTCAATCTGCCTCAAGACATTCCCTGATCCAACGGTTGTGGCCAGAAAATTTTAAGCACTGATGCCTCCCAAATTCACGGGCACTGAAGCACAGAGATTGAGGATTGGAGAAAATCTCCAGGGAAACTCTAAATTTCTTGCTGGAAGAGAATGAATACTGGGCTGAATGATCAAGGACCTGTACATGAAGATCACCAGATCAATCGCTTCATATTTTTGCGCCAATTATATAAATTAAGAAGCAGTTCTATCAAGGCCGTCTAACAACTTGCAGAATCAGATAGTACGAAGCCTTAGCAATCATCTAGCTCCTGGCTATTCAAAATGTGCTCCCCAGACCAGCAACAACATCACCAGGAAGCTTGTTAGAATTGCAGAATCTCAGGCCCCCCGGACCTACTGTATCCGGATCTGCATTTTAACAAGACCGCCAGTATGTAAGGTTTAAAATTAATGGGCCAAACTTAACTCTCAATTTACAGATATGGAAACTGGGACAAGGCAAATGAAGAGCCTTGCCCAAAGTCATACAATGAGTAAGTGTACAACCGGCGTGCGAAACAGAAGCCAGATCTCCAGACAGGTGTGGGCGGATTTACTTCAAGTTCACACCACCTTGCAGGGTGAACTTTTCAATCAATCATAATTACGTTTTAAGTTATTTTTTGATAGTAAAACATACAAATCAGGATATAAGTCAGTATAGCATAAGGCTTCAGAAGCACAACTCTGCAATCAAAAAGGCCTTGACTTGAATCTCGGCTCTAGCATTTTCTACCTCATAAAGTTGGGAAAGTTATTTGACTGCTACAAAATGCAGTTTCCTCAGGGCACCTGGGTGGCTCAGTCGGTTAAGCATCTGCCCTCGGCTCCGACTGTGATCCCAGGGTCCTGGGATGGAGCCCCAAAGTTGGGCTCCCTGCTCATAGGGGAGCCTGCTTCTCCCTCTGCTTGCTCTTCTCCCTGCTCGTGCTTTCCTCCCCCTCCCTATCAAATAAATAAATAAAATATTTAAAAATAAATAAATAAATGCAGTTTCCTCATCTATCTACCTTATAGAATTATTATAGGAATTGAAAGAGATGGGGTACCTATGCATATGACATACACTTAAAACTTAATATTTTGAATACATAGAGCTCAAAAATACTATTTCTATCATTATTTTTCATAGATTAACTTTTTTATCCATTTATTATTTGTGTTTATGTCTTTTCAGACATTCACTTCAAAGATGGATAAAAATGAGTGCCTGCCTGGGCCTCTGAGTGGCACAGTCGGTTAAGCATCCGACTCTTGGTTTCAGCTCAGGTCGTGATCTCAAGGTCTTGAGATCAAGCCCCACATCAGGCTCCATGTTCAGCATGGAGTCAGCTTGAGATTCTCTCTCCCTCTCCTTCTGCCCCTCCCACTCATGCTTGCTCTCTCTCACAAATAAATAAACAAATCTTTAAAAAACAAAAATGAGTGCCTGCCATCAAGGAGACTATATTCTATCAGAGTAGATAGAATAGCAACAAATTGGACTGTGGCAAATGCAAAACCATCAGCATGAACAGAGTGCCACAAAAGCACAGAGAAGCAGCAATTAATTTCGTCTAGAAAAGGAGAGTAAGGGTCCTCAGAAAAAATTACATAGCCTTTACCTCAGTGGGGGTTTGGGAGTTCATCAAGGTATTCAATTAAATTTAGTTTTAGAGGAATTGACATACACTTGATATTGATGGTTGAGGGCATTAAAATATAAATAAGCTAGCACCCCAACAGAAGTATAGAATCAGGAAATACAGAGCTGAAAGGGACATAGGCTGGAGGCTGAGATGTTAACCCAATACTTCCCCCACTCCCTTGCTGTTGAGTGCATCCATATAACTAGTTTTAAGTGATGAATGGGGCAGAAGTGATGTGAACATTCCAGAACAGAGCATAGAAAAGAAAGCCCAAGGGCACATATTCCCCTGTGCAAATACAAGATGGTAGAACTTCCGTGATAGTGTGGAGCAGGGTCCCTGTTAGACACCTTGTATGAGTGGGGAATACATTTGGGTGGTGGTAAATCACTCAGACTTGGGAGTTGCTCATTACCATACGGTAACCCAGAACATCCTGACGCACGCAGAATGATGTTTATCGAGAGTGACTCCTCATTTTAAAGTGGAAGAAACCATGGTGTCAGAAGAAGGAGTAGGAGAAAGGATTGGCCTCAGGTAAAGTGGGAGGTGGGGGTTGTTGCTAAACCTACACAAATGTGCAACTAAGCTGCACTTTCTAATATTTTCCCTGCTCACACGTCAGTATTTTCCAGAATTTAATCTTAAGATCATACTAAGGACATACACCCTCATTTGGCCAACAAAACCACAATATGTCATTGGGTCATAGTGCATTTCAAGGTTACAAAAACAGTTATGAATCGCCTTAAGAAAAACAAATCCATCTGTGTGTCTTTGCGCGCTACTTCAAAGCCACTCGACCATCTGAAATCAAACTTCTAAGGATTAAATAGGCTACAAGTTTGAGACCTAGAGAATGTCACTTTTAACCTCTAGCAAATTTTCACAGCCAAATGGTAAACTCTTCCCAAACGACATTTCTAACGGGAGGCCGACAGACTTCTAACTAAAGCAGTTACAGTGTGCCACTATAATAACCTACTTCTTTTGACTGCATTTATTTTTAATGATTATTTTCCCTGCATGCCAAGCCAACCTGTGCTGCCAACTCAGAACGAGGGGGAGGGGAGGAAGCAGAGGACCATGCACGTTGTCTTGGGCTGCACTGCCACCTAGAGGTTTCGCTGGAGAACTGACGCATTGCTCTTCAGAAAGACCTGTGGTCGCCGTTAAAAGGGGACCTTTCTCCGCTGCACCCTGCTGGCTCAAGGAACTGAAATAATTCCCTAAATTCACCGAAACAAAATACATTATGAAAAAAAAGCATGACCCTGCGTGTTTTCGGTGACAAATTATGGTCTTAAAGAAGGAGCCCCTTTAAGTCATAGTTGCAACCGGCACTTGGGAACTGCTTTTCTTTCAACAGTTATTTTCAGCACGACAGTTACATTTGATTTGCAACCTGAACTGAATTGACAGAAAATCATTTGGAAGTGGATTGTTACGAAAATCTGAATAGGTCCATATGGTCGAAACTACAATTCAATTGCAAAAATAAAATTTATTCAGAACTTATTGAGGCTTGACTCAAGCCAGGAGGTGTATTGTGGGGATGGAAAGGAGGATACGGCCAACGCCAACTTGGTGAGAGCCTAAGTTCTGCAGAGGAGAGAGTTTGACGGGAATATTCTTAATTGTCACAATTTTGAGGACAAATTCAAAATTCTTCTGTTGTTGATGGCAACGTCTTTGACTTTCTCCTCAGGCAATGTCAACTTGTATACAATGCAAACCATTTTGAATAAGCGCGAAGGACCTGTATTTCATGAGGAAATTATTTTCAACTGATTAATACAAGGAGCACACAGGTTCAGGGGAAAAGATAATTTAGGCAGGTCTGGGGAAAGATAATGATTTAGCCAACATTGTCAATACTTTCTTAAGACTTTATTTATTAGAGAGAGAGAGAGAGAGAGCAGGGGGAGGGCCAGAGAGAGGGAGAAGCAGGCTCCCTGATGAGCAGGGAGCCCGATTTGGGGCTCAATCCCAGTACCCCAAGATCACGAGCTGAGCCGAAGGCAGTCGCTTAACTGACTGAGCCACCCAGGTGTCCCTCAATGATACTTTCAATATGAGAGGGGCAGAAATCTGAGAGGAATCATTCAAGAGCTCAGGGGTTTTTCAGCTGCAACCTCTTTGTGACATTTTAAGCCAATAACGATGGGCTCCTCTTCAAATTTAAGGAGCACATCTATGTTCAAACTCTGGGGATGACAGATCACATGGCTGTCGTCATTTGCATCATCTGCCTGAGATCAAAAAGTGACGTGGAAAGGACAACAGAGAAAAGCCACAAAAGGGGGAGGGGAATGTATTTCGCAGCACAAAAAGCTTATTGCCCATACAAGGACAAAATTCAAAAGTAGGCAAATTGTTAATTCCACTCACTGGAAGACATGGTCATTTCCAGAAGGGCACAGTTAAAATAACCATTTTCATTTTCGAGTACTTATTATGGTTCCTTTACTATCTTAGTGCTTTACTCATTTAGTCCTCAAACAAGCCTATGTGGTGGGTACTCTCAATATCCCCATTTTACAGATGAAGACAGTGAGGTCCCGAGAAACTAAGCAAACTTACAGGGAGAGCCTGAATCCAAACCCAGGTAGTTAGTCTGTCTTCAGAGTCTGTACTATACTATTAAACTGTCTCATTCAAGACCACTTTCTATAAGGAAGGCAACTCAAGAAACCTGCTGCTTTTTTCTGTGCAGTTGTTCAAGATGGTTCCTCCACTTAATGAAACCCATTGCCTTCCTGAGGACCATTCCGGCTGCCACTCTGTAGCTTTCCTTTACTGCTTGGATGACCATTCAGGTCAGAACACCTCTGCTAACAGGAGCTATAAGCCCCATCAGTGTTCTGGGACCTAATGGCTTTTTCCCCTGGATCCTTCTCTGGAGCTGAGCCAGCCCATTCTTCAGCCACCCCACCAGGAACTTCCTTTTCCTGCCCCGTGTACGTGTGTGCCTTCCCCTCTCAGGCCTTGGGCCAAGGTGACTTTTCTGAGGTCAATTAGTATACCCTGTCTGAGGGAGACGTTCAATAAATACTTGAATAGGATCAATGAAGGTATTTCTGAAGCTTAATCAAGCCAGAGGCATTTTCGATATTGATGGAGTTCCTGGCAGCACTTCTAACCTCACCCAAGATCCCCGGTGGCTGAAGATGGAAAGTGGTCAATTGCCTACACGCATTCATTGTTCTCCCTAAGATGTCCTCTGGGAGAATTGGAACACTAAAAAGCTTCAATAATAAGGATTTTATTGGTTCCAAAAAAAAAAAAATTTTTTTTCAGCCAAGGGAAATAAGGCTCATCTGCAAATGTCATTAAACTAAATGTCCCTTTGTTGTACCTTTTAGATCCTTTCTGGTGAGGGTGAAAGGGAGGTCATTTAATTGTAATTCCCAGAAGCTGCCACTCTGCATACAACATGTTCAGTTGCTTTAATTATTAAATCTCATGCTATCAGGACATAATAAAATCTAAATTATCCATGGGGCTGGGGAAAAGGAAAGTAGAGGGCTATGAAATCTTTCCCTTGGCACACCCCTAATATTATCTATCAGGTTCAGGAGTATTGAATAAACAAAAGAATGAACAAAAGAACCCACAAATCAACCAATGAAGACACAAGTGAATGAAGGAACCACATATTCTGGGCCAACCGAAGGTCAAATGTTGTTAAGAGGCAGCCGCACTACTACATCCAGACAATGGACAACCATGTAGACCATTCCCTTCTCATACCTAGGCAATGTCTGCAGCCAGGTGCATGCTGTCTAGTGACCTGGCTGGCCTGACCAGGAGTTGGCGCGCTCCAGCAAGCTGAGCTCCAGAGAGTCCGAGAGCATTCATGGCACTGTGCCCAAGAGAAGTGCCAGAGATAGAAGCCAGAGGAGTCTGTCTAAAGTAGGTTGTCAGGACAAAGGAGGCTGGTGGTGGGTATTGAGAGTCAAGAGAGAGCCAGGGTGAGGATCCAAAATGCCAGCAAGCCAGAGAAGATGAGCCAAGCAGATTGGAATTGATGGGTAAAAGGGCCGTTTTTGCCAGCACCAAGACCACTGGTATTTTGTTTGGCTGGGTTTTCTTTTTGCTTTGTGATTATTTTTTTTAAATGGGCAATACATGTACATGAAGCAAACGTCAAAATGCTCCAAAGGGTATACTGAGGGATAAGCTCAGTCTCACCCTTGTTTCCTAGCTCCCCAATTTTCTTCCCCCGATTTTCTTTTGGATCTTTCCACAGGTAACCTGTACCTATATAAACATATATGTATCTATAACCTTTATATCACAAACCATATCATATTATACGTATCAGTCTATATCTTTCTTTTTCACTTAACAATGTCTTAGAAATGATTCCATAGCAGTATATTCAGAGTTGGGTTATTCTTCTTGAAGGCTACATAATATTCCATTGTACAGGCACACCATAACTTATTTAACCCATTTTTAAATGTATTTTTTTTAAGATTTTATTTATTTATTTGACAGAGAGAGAGACAGCAAGAGAGGGAACACAAGCAGGAGGAGTGGAAGAGGGAGAAGCAGACTTCCCGCCAAGGAGGGAACCCAACGCAGGGCTAGATCCCAGGACCCTGGGATCATGACCTGAGCCGAAGGCAGACGCTTAACGACTGAGCCACTCAGGCGCCCATAAATGTATATTCAGTTCCCATTCCAAACTTTGTTACAGCAGATAACGTCGCGATGGTAAGCATTTTTCATGTGTGTGAATACATCTGTAAAAGGGAAACTTCCAGGTAAAAGAGTGTATTCAGGTTCTTGAGAGCCCGTGATCTCCATACCACATTTTCCCCTTGAATCCTGGCTGGAAGTATTTCAGAGAACTTTCCTACTCTCTTCTGTTTGATTTATTCAGCTCTATTCATCTTGGCCAAGGACCCCAAAATAACCCAAAACAGAACCCTCAAGATCACTCATTCTTTTAATAATTTAAAATTTTGGCTTTCAGTTCTCTGAAGCCAATCTAAATTATTGCCTGATTCTAAAGACTTATTCACATTTCCTCTCCTCACAGTTTTGCCTATGATCAGTTTCCTGCATTGAAAGTATAACACAAAGTTGTCACCGTAGATGTCACCTGTCCTTGATGGCCTGTTCTGAAAAGTGGATATACCTGTGGGTGGGATGGGGAAATCACAAAGGTTCCCAACTTAACTGCTAGACTGTGAGTTCCTAGAGGTAAAAAAATTGTATCATATTCACCTGTTCCTTTCTCTCCTCCCCACCACCCACCCTACTCAACACTACTGGCTATAGCAGAAATTCTGGAAATGTTTGGTGACTATATTATTCTCCCAGGGCAACTGTAATAAATTACCATAAACTAGGTGGCTTAAAACAACATAAATTTATTCTCTTACAGTTCTGGAGACCAGCAGTCCAAAATCAAGGTGTTGGTAGGCGCATGTTGTCTCTAAAGGTTCTAGAGGAGAATTTGCCCTATACCTTCGTCTTAGCCTCTGGTGTTGTTGGAAATCCTTGGTGTTCCTTGGCTTGTAGACACATCTCTCTAATCTCAGACTGCATCATCACATGAAGTTCTTCCTGTGTGTCTGTCTTCTCTTCTTATAAGGACACCAGACACATTGGATTAAGGACCACCCTCTCCAAGTATGACCTCATCTTAATCTGAGTACATCTGCAAAGACCCTATTTCCAAGTAAGTTCACACTGAAAGTTAGGATTTCAACATATATTTTAGGGGGATACAATTCAACCCACAACAGTGACTTAATGGAAAAAAATAAGTAAGTCCATATTTCATAGAAAGAAGAAGAGAAGGAAGGAAATTAAAAAGGAAGGAAGGAGGGAAGGCAAAAAAGAAAGGAAAAAAACTGGATTTTTTTTTTAAGACTTGAAGTATATCAGTAGGAAAAAACCACATTGAGTAGGTTTTCTTTTTCTTTTTTTTTAAAGATTAAATTTATTTATTTGACAGAGAGAGAGATAGCGAGAGCAGGAACACAAGCAGGGGGAGTGGGAGGGGGAGAAGCAGGCTTCCCGCTGAGCAGGAAGCCCGATGTGGGACGCCATCTCAGGACCCTGGGATCATGACCTGAGCCGAAGGCTTAATGACTGAGCCACCCACGCGCCCAGGTTTTCTGAATTTACGTTGTGATGAGTCACTATGTGATTTGTATTCCTTCATATAACAGATTTACATGCACAGTTCTTTCCCAAGACCAATAGTTAATTTCCTAAGTCTTTGCCATTACATGGCTTACTTTTAAAAAATTACCTGATGGTTAATACATTTATGTTAAAAAAAAGAAACGCTCAAAAAAAAAATTACCTGATGGCAAGTACTTTGCATTAAATACCCAGAGTACAGTAGGTTAGGGTCCTATTTACTTGTTTGTTTTTGAGGGAAAGAATTTTACTTCTATGCCTAACAGGGGAGTCGCTAATGACAAGACCATATGCCTCTAGTTCTTCTCTCCTCTTTCTGCCTTGAAGCAGAGCCCTGACGCCCTCACGCCCTCATCTCTGCACCCAACAGAAAGAAAGAGGAAAGAAGAGAAAAGAAAAAAAGAGAGAAAGGAAGGGAAGGGAAGGGAAGGGTAGGGAGGGGAGGGGAGGGGAGGGGAGGGG
>NW_027397101.1:429049-622914 GCF_003265705.2 Callorhinus ursinus
GGAAGGGAAGGGAAGGGAAGGGAAGGGAAGGGAAGGGAAGGGAAGGGGAGGGGAGGGGAGGAGAGGGGAGGGGAGGGGAGGGGAGGAAGGGGGGGGGAAGGGAAGGAGGGAGGGAGGGAGGGAGGGGGAGGGTGGGCAGGAGGGGAAGAGGGGGTGGGAGGGAGGGAGGGACCCTGTGTCCAGCTCTGAAGCCACACAGATAATCACGAGGCTATCCCTGAACACAGACTATTACCTCACCAATTAAAAACAAAGTGTCACCAGCTAGACCCCAAGACACGACTTTTACTGCCCACCTGCTAGTACTCATTGACCTTGGTCCCACATTCTTCCTTAAGCTCTTCTTTCTAGATTATCTCTTAGGTAGATGGAAAGTGAAGCTGCCCCTGGAGCGAGGGCGACTGCCTCGACAGAACCTCCAGCCAGTCCAGACCACCCAGACCAGTTTGAGCTTAACCCCTGACTCCCACCTGCACAGATGGACCATGGAGTGACCTCTAGAATGACCAACAACTACCTTTACCTCATTGTAATACTAAAATCTCTGCCCAACAAGGAGCACAAGCCTCATTTACATAACATACTATGTTTGTATAGGCATGTTTCTTTAAGGTGCATGCGACCTTATGCCTGCCTCTACATACAATGACAAGGCTTCTCTATCTAAATATTCATCCTAACCCTAAATAAAAGAACCCCATCCACCCTTGCTCAGGGAGTCACAACTTTGGAAGTCATTCCCCATGATCTCCTTATTTGCTGCAAATCGTTTTGTGTAACAACTCAACCTGGTACGGTTTCTGACTCACCAAGGAGTGAAATTACGTTGGTTTGTTTACAGAGGTGCTTAGCACGGATAATCTCTAAAATCCCACTCAGCACTGGCATTAATCCTATCCCGGACATCCATTCACTGGATTAGGTCCACAGACAGGATAGTGTTTCTTCTGCTCACTATCCAGTTGGGAAATCAAGAACCAGTTCTTAGGAGAACTTGAAGGCTTCCGATACTCAAGACTTCCAATACCCAAAACCCTATACAAACCATCCTCATTCTAAAACAACTGTTAAGAGTCCTGGCCTGCCACAGGGAAAAAGGCACTCAGTTAGCTTCTTGAATTTGAATCAGAACAGTAGCCACAGTACAATGTTATCTGCTCTTTCTGGGTTCAGTGAGTCAAGACAATAGAAAGAAGTTTCCTGTTGCTGTGCCTTTTTTTTTTTTTAAGTGAGATATTTTCTTCTCCAAGACCATTTAGACTCAATAAATTTGGGTGACCTTTGAGACTTACATTGTCTGAGATAGGGTGCTATCGTGGAAAGACTCAAACAGACCAGGGTTGGAATCCCAGCTCCGTCACTTAGACCCTGAATCCATTTAGCTAAGTCACTTGGCTTGGTTACACCCATTTCCTCATCTGCTAAAACAGGAGTTACTGCAAGGAAAACATGAGAAAATCTGTAGAAAGCTTGTAGGACACAGAAAACACTTAGGAAATATGAGTTTTCCTATCTACAATAAGAAATATATATCCTCTCTGTGACTTGCCCAAATCTGAGCTGACCACAGGTTTGGTTGATGCTCCATTAGTATGCTCTGGTAAATATCTTTCAGCCCTTAGGATAGACCATCTGCGCCAGGTCAGTTATACATGCTATATGTTTTTAGTAATTTATCTGTGTACTTGCTCAGTGCTCCCACTGAAATTCCATCAAGTCTACAATCTCAGGAGTTTTAAACTCCTCAAAGGGCCATATCTGTTTATAGCCATTTGAATAGCCTCTAAAATGGTAAGAGGACAGAATACACAACCCAGTAGCTGATGGAGAAACCTGTGGGAGTGCATATTCTCCCTTGCTACACAGCTGGAATTTCCAATGGCTCCATTTTCTCCAGTACTGAGGGGATGGCCTCTTTTGTGATCTTGTTAACTAAATGATGTTCTTCAGGAAGAGGGAATATACCTTTTTTTTCCTTTCTGCCCAGACTTCCAGAGAGTACTCCCCCTAATCAGTGCTGTTGTGAAGACCGTTTTGTCTGTAGTTATACTGGAAACAGGGTTTACCAAAGATTGGCAATCTGGGAGGATATACTATGAGCTGGGTACCGGATGTCTGCAGCAAATATAAATAGCAGCTCATATGCTCTCTCTCCCTCCCTTTTTTTTTTTTTTCTAGCTCCCTATGGCCTCCCACCATTTCCCAAGAGAGGTAAAAATAGAACACTCCTATGGGATGGAATGAGCAGCTAATCCAAGCAGCAGGGCATGAAGGAGCAAGCAGGAACTTCACCAGCACAAGGCAAGGACAGGAGTACACAGATGAGGATCAGGGCTGGGTTTACCCTACCATTCTGTCCTCAAATAGATGATGTAATGGCACTCGGTGGTGACAGCTCTCTTAAGTCACACTGCTCCAACATAGACCAGTATCCTCTACATCTGGTGACATCTCTCAGCCTGGGATCTTCCTTCACCATCTGTCTCCCTGGGGACTGGACTTTATACCATCCTGTGCTGAAGGTCTTATCTCCTGTGTTCCATGTCACATACTCTTCCTTTGTTGGAGCAAGTTCTCCTCAAGCTTCTTTGAAAAGGTGTATAGTGTATGAGAGATAAGGTTTTTGAGACCTTAAATATCTTGAAAATGTCATTATTACTGACCTAGTTTAGCTAGGTATAGAATTACAGTTTAGAAATAATTTTCCTTTGGAAATTTAAAGGCATTGCTACGTCATTTTGCTTCTGGTATTTCTGTTGAAAAATGAATAACAATTCTTATTTCTGTTTCCTATTTTTATTCCTATCTGCAAACTTGGGGAGCGTTTTTTCACTGGGCAAAGGGCCCTAATGACAATATGCTCTATGCCCATCCATTCTTCTGGGTTTTAGATAGGCTTTTTCAATCTAGCAACTCATGCCTTTCAGTTCTGGAAATTTGTCTTGAATTATTTGACCATGTCATCCTGTTTTCTCTGATGTCTCCTTGTGGAATAGCTATTTTTGGATGTTGGATTTCCTTCCTCTCCTGGTTTCTCTTTCTTGTATGTTTCTTTCTGAATGACTCCTCAAATTTATCTTCTAAACTCTATAATTTACTTCTTTTCATACTTCTGCTCCCATGTTTTCAATTTCGAAGAGCTTACTTTTGTTCTTTAAATGTTCCTTATTGATAGTAAGTTGTTATCATTTCATGGCTGCAAATAGCTTTGTCCATCTCTCTAAATATATTCATGATAGTTTTTTTCCTTTTTCTGCATGGGCTCCATTTCCCCAAGTTGATATTTTCCTGTCTTATTTGGTCTCCATTTTCCAAGATAGAGACTTGCCACAAATATCTGGTGATCCTTGGATTGTTCAGGGGAACTAAAATCCTGACAGAAAGTGTGGGGAGTGACTTGCCAACTTTGAACTTTACTGTAGGGTGATGTGGCAGGTTTGTATTTGCTGGAAGGATGTCTGATGTCAGTATCTTAAAGTCTTCCCCCTTGGCTGGTCATACTCCAGGGAAAAGTCTTTCAATCTTGGGAAGATAAAGGTGTCAGTGTCCTGAAAGCTAAGTTGGGAACATCAGCTTTTGGCACCAAGCACCCAGAATATGTAGTGTCACTTAATTCCCTCATTTTTTGAATAGTACCAATACTCAGCTGTGTCTGGCATCCATGCGCCAATCTAGCAGCTCTGTTTTACTCCAGAAAAATACATCTCCAGATTTTGGTCTGGATAGTAGTGGCATAGCATGAGAGAACAATACTTAAGGACAGAACTGCTTCTCCAACTGCTTTCACCCCACCTTCCCACTTCCCACCAGTTACAGAGGTACCTGCTTCCCTAGTTCCTCAGCCTTTTGGGTAATTCACAATGTAAATCTAGATTATTCTCAGCTTTCTCCCACTGCTGGTTTAGGATTCAGCTTCCTTAGGTTGTTAATTCAGTTCCTAGTTTTCCTTCTGCTTTTCAGCTTCACAATTTTGTTGTAATTGTCTTCTGTCCTTGTGGGTCTAACTATCTGAAAGAACATCCATATGACTCTAGTTTTAATGATATTTTAAAGAGGAGAAAATTTATATGCTTTCACACCCCAGAAAACATTCAATATTTCTGATTTTTAACCCCATCTTATCCTCAATCTTATGCACCCTTTGCCAACTTGTGGAGGTTTTGCTGTCAAATTATTTTTGCTTTTATTTTGAGGGCTTTATACCTTCCTTACTTCCTCAGCCAGTATTCATGGCTATAAGAATCATTAAATCAAGCTAGTTTCAGAACTGCGGTTTTGAGGCAGGAGTTGGGCTCCAAACACATTCCTGCGAGGGTCATATTTTATCCTTAAACTTCAGCATACTTGATGGTCAAGAATGGCTGGGCACATGCATCCCTTTTCTTCTATGAGATTTATCTTGCTAACACGTAAAACAGTATCCATGGTGTAAGCACCATGCTTCCCTTGCCTGGAGCCTTCAGAGTGTATCAGTAGTAAGTAGTACATCAGGGATACAGGGCAGACCAGGGCAACCAAACCCCTCTTCCCATGCCAGGCTTCCAGGATGAAGCAGGCCTGAGCTGGAGTAGAGAGAAGACTAACACCACTAGGTCAAACTTGGAGATTTGATTGCTTTCTGGGAATTCTCATCTGAATATATCTTCTTATCCAAGGCCAGAGGTTCTTACTTGGGGCCATGGGCCCATTGCCACTATAGGTAGAAATCCGTATTTCTAATTTGGGACAAAAATTCCATGTTTATTTTCACTAACTAAACTCTAACTGAAATTTAGCATTTCATTTCATATAAAATGCTGGCAACAAAATGCAATAATATCATTGCTACCTGTGACTGTGCTATCAACAAAACCATGGATATTCATAATTTAGATTGGTGCAGACATCTCAAAACACAGTTTACTTTCATCACTACATCATAAGTATGGTGGCTACTAGATCTATCACCAGATCTTGTGCCAATAAAGCAATACAAATATTGTGTTATCACAAAATTTTTAAAATATCTTGGGAATAGTCTTTCAATAGCATTGGTTTCCTTTATTAGAAACATTATTCTGAGGGGTTCCTGGGCTTCAAAGGAGTCTGTGGCACAGGAAAGCTGAGACCCTGATCCACAGGACGCAGAACAGTCATGAGTCTGATGAAGTGTACTCCAGGGTGGAGAAATTTTACTTCCACTCAGTCAAGTTTAAAGGGCTGCAGGAGGCCATCAAAAAAAAAAAGAAATCTTCCATTTGCAACAACGTGGATGGAACTAGAGGGTATTATGCTAAGTGAAATAAGTCAATCAGAGAAAGACATGTATCATATGATCTCACTGATAATGAGGAATTTGAGAAACAAGACAGAGGATTATAGGGGAAGGGAGGGCAAAATGAAACACGATGAGAAAGGGAGACAAACCATAAGAGACTCTTAATCTCAGGAAACAAACTGAGGGTTGCTGGAGGGGGGGGGGGGGGGGGGGAATGGGGTGGCTGGGTGATGGACATTGGGGAGGGTATGTGCTACGGTGAGCGCTGTGAATTGTATAAGACTGCTGAAACAAATACATTATATGTTAATTAAAAAAAAAAAAAAAGGGGCTGACGGAGGCAGAAATCATCCAGCATGGCAGGTACACAAGTCAGCTGAGATAAAGTGCTATGATGGGCACTACAGGGAGGCATCATGGAGGAGAGCTACAGCTCAGACTTCAGGGTCTGAGGAAACTGCCGGGAGGAACCGAGACACCCAGGGTGGACAGGAATTGGGTAAGCAAATGGACACGAGCAGATAGACGGTGGTGCTCCAGGCAGGAAGCAGAGCTGGAGTAAAGGGTGGGAGTGAGAGGGTACGGCATGTCTGAGAACAGAGTTTCCCGAGCCCAAATGTAGACTTTGAAAAGGTGGGGACAGGGGAGGAGGAAGCAGAATGTGGATCTTCTTTGTTCACAAATTTGTTGTCAACCCCCACTAGAATGTAATCTGCTTGAGGGTCTACCTTATTCATTCTCCATCCCCAGTGTCTAGAATCATAGTGAATGAACAGGTAGGAGCCAGATCACAGAGGGCCTTAGAGATCATGGAAAGTTTGGGAATCTCATCTAAGAGGGAAAACATCTGTTTCTGGAATCAAGAAAAGAAAATAGTTGTGGTGAATTAAAGAACCCACAAAATGACACTGGAACTACCCCTCAGATACCCCTGAAGTGATCTTCATCCAACTCTTGAGTTCTGCCCTGCTGCACAGCAATGGGACGATGTGCCAGAAAACTTGCATGGAAAATTTTCCAGAAAGCCAAAAGCCAAAGGTACAGTGAGAAACTCTACAAAAGTCGATGTCAAATGCTATGAAATGTGGCTCATGAACTGCCAGCCTGAGAGGTCACAAGTTAAAGGACCTTACAACTAAATCCCTATTCGACTGAAATTTAAGAAATATAAATTCATAAACCCAATACACAGATGCAGAAAAAATAAAGGAAATTGGGTAACTATTTATAGAATTTTGCATTTGAAAATTCACCTTACCCTGCAATTTTGAGTTGAGGCATTTTTACCTGTTTTCCATTTTCGTCTATGAAAACATATCTTAACATCTAGATCTGGAAAGAAAAGATGTTATTTTTACTTCAAAGCTTGCAAAATAATATGCTTTCCTGGGAATTAATTCCCATCTTGTGGATGGTTGGATATATCCACCAGAGATCCTTCTCAACAGGCTACCTGTCATGGTATAAACATAAAGGTTACTTTCTATTTAGTTCAAGAGCCCCATTACCCACCACCATGTCTACTGTCATTTAGATTGACACTCTCAATCAGAGCTCTGGTGTTTCCTCCATCCCTTCAATACTTGATCCAATTAGACCTTAAGAAATGGAGGCCCTACACCTGTAAGGACTCCTTTCACAATTTTCCATTTTAACTTTCAGACCTTCATTTTTCCCTCAATGATTTCCTCCTCTTTCAATCCATCTACACAATATCCTATCCGATGTGATACCCAACTTCATGTCCATCGAAATACCAAGAATATATATGGGAAGTTGTCAATGAACTTATGTTAAAGTGAATCCTCTACAATGCCCCATGCCCCAAGTAATTTGGTAAATTTGAGTACTGCTACTCATTGATGGTAGTTCCTAGGGTCCCGAACAAAACCAATGCAATCAATGGTGCTTTAAAACATCTTTAAATAAAAAATAAGGTAAGATTTTATTATTTGAGAGAGAAAAAGAAGATGAGTGGGAGGAGTGGCAGAAGGAGAAGCAGACTCCCTGCTGAGCAGGGAGCCAGACACGGGGCTCATTCCAGGACCCTGGGATCATGACCCAAGCTGAAAGCAGACGCTTAACCCACTGAGCCACCCTGGTGCCCCCAAAACGTGTTTTAATTGAGGGTGATCAAAGTGCCAGGTACTATTCCAAACCTTTTATATCCATTAACTCATTTAGTCCTCATAAGCAACCCATGAGAATGGTACTTTTATCCCTATTTTATCAAAGAAGCCCCAGGGGTACACAGAGGGTAAGCTGCTTTTTCAGTTATACCCCATTAGTAGGAGTATGAGGCTGGGTTCATACCCAGGCAGGCTGGCTGCAGAGCCCAGACCTGTGGCCATTAAAATATGCTGCCTCTTATTACACCATCCATGACTACTATGTATGTGCATCTGTGTGCAGAAACTCTTTGCAAAGCCTGTCTTATTTAAAGTTAATTATCTGCTTAGCCATTCTAGCACTGCATACAGCAGAAAGGAGCAGCAGCGGACAAAGGGCTCAGGGCTCGGGGCATGTATCTAGTTCAACAAGTACAAGGGCAATAATGATGCTGCTCAGTTAAAAAGGGTCCTATGCAAGTGAGAGCATGCAGCCTCATCCTAGTTTAGGGGCTGAGAGGGAAGACTTCCTGAAGGAAGTGATGTTTCAGCTAAAATAGGAGGATGAGCGGGAGTTGGCTGGGCAGTGTGGGGGATGGAAGGGGCAGAATGGGTGTCCCAGAGAAAGGGACTAACCTCTGAGGTCATGAGGATGGCCAGGGCACGTCCTGAAATTTTTCTACACAAGCCTCACTATTTCTAGCTGCCACACCCCAAACTGGTCGACCCGATGCCCTGCTGGCCAAGAGGACATGGCTGGGCCATAGCACCAAATGCCACATATTCACTCTTTCCTCCAGCCAGCCAGCTGCCCAGGCCAGAGAAGACAAGTGGTTTTAGAGGCATGGTTTCATCCAGGCACATCCTAGAATTAAAGTTACTTCAGGGATGCCTGCAGTAAAGCTGAAGGAAACACTCCAAAGGCCAAAGGAAGCGTGCTTTATTGAATTTACAACGCAGAAAATATTTGTAGTTCCTTAGACATTTGCACTGCTATAAAATTACACTTTATGGTATAATTATTAATGGTTTGAAGAGAAATAAACAGTATAAACGAAATACGGCTGATACTATGAAAATGTAAACCATATAAATCAAAATCATGAAATAATTATTCAATACTCAGAGGCCTACTTAATATATACATATGAAATTTCTTACACATATATACAAAAGCCCACAAAAGCCTTCACTCTGAAGCCAATCACTGTACAAATATGAAAATAAATCTTTATCTTTTAACCTCAATTTTATCTTCAGCAAGAGGGCTGTGTGACTTGGGTTTATGCAAATCACATTTGGTATTAAATAATCAAATGTCACATATGTCATATAAAGCAGCAAGTAGAAAAAATAAATTATGAAAATGCATGAGGCTAAAAGTTAACAGTGAAAAATGTCTCCTTATCCAACATTCTTTTCCATGATGAAATTAAAATATTATCCAATGTGTCAGGATACATAAAAAAAAAAAAAAAGAGCACTGTATAATTGTGATTTTAAAAGCCCTCAAAGGAAAAAATGAGTCAAGATGAGTTAGTTGCACAGGACTATGTGGTCTCCTTCCCACTTGGTACAGTGCACCGAATCCGAGGGGCCAAGGCCTGCAAGGCCAAGCTGCTTGTTTTGCAGATGAGGAAACAGATCTGACGTGGGCTGCTAACAGGTCTGAGACTACAGGCTAGTTAACAGCAAAGCTAGCATGATAATCCCCTTTGACTAGTATTCTAGTATCAAATATTTGAAAAAAAATGTTCTGGGTTATCTACAAAGTCAGCTACCATGTGAATCTTTGTCAGGGAGTTTCTTCTACAGCTTCGATCTGAGCATGTGATTTTTAAACATTTTTTTACACGTTATCTTTTGAGACTCTGCAAGGACAAGACAAGTACTTTTAACCAGGGGGTCTCGATCGTTCACTGAAACAGAGCAAAGAGCCGGGGCTCCAGAAGGATCTAAGGGCACACTTCAGATTCCCACACTGTAGCTTTCCACCTGGCTGCGTCTGGAGGATGCACCCCTCTGCGAGAAGCAAACAAGTCACAGACACTCAGTACTCTGGGACTGAAGACCCGACAGGCCAGGGATGTTTGGGATTTAACTATTGCAACAGTTCTTCATCTGGGTTGACTTTTTGGAACTGGTCCCGGTCAAATTGGTAATGGATTTGCTGTCATCTTCATCAGTCCTTTTTTTCACTTCCCTGGGGGGGGGGGGGGGGGAGGGAGAAACAGAGACAGAGAGACAGAGAGAAAATGAATTACTGAGGTACAAAGCTAAACCACAAATGGTTCTGTAAAATTAAAACAACACTGCTGAGCACTTGCTGTATGTCATCCAGACATTGTTCTAAATGCTTTGTAGGTATTGACCGTCTTAATCCTCACAAGGACCATGTGAATTTGTTGGGCCCCATTTTGTATGTAAGGAAGCAAAGGCAAAAAAAAAAAAGGTTAAGCAATTTCCCTTCACTTACTGAGAAGCTGCAGAGCTGGGCCTGGAACCACGCCTGCGCTCTGAGTACCAGGCCACGCTCACCACGCACAAGGCAGGCACACACGAGACACGTGTGCACAGGTGCATGTACGCACACACGCACACACATAATCTACTATTGCTGTCTCCTGCAGTTTCACATGCTTTCCAGTCTGTCACACGCACAGCTCACTCCTTAGCACTCTGGGACCTGGCTTCCATCCCCGACTAGCGCTTGCTGACCTTAACAAAAGCAATGATGACTTTAAAATCACTCTTTAATTATACAAGATCATGAAGATAATGATGAATGGTTAAAATCCAGGGGGAAAAAAAAAATCTTCCTTTTGCCTCTTCCTAAATTTCTTTTAGAATTAACAGCCAGAGGCTACAATGGCAAAAGATCTCTAAGATCTTGGGAAGACCTCCTAGGGACAGTATCCTTCCAAGTATATTCCCAGGGATGCCCGTGAAACAAGCAGACCCTGAAGTCCCACCTTAGACAAGACCCTGAATGGCAATCTTGACGGTGACAGCTCATCCCCAAGAGGCCCCCAAACAATCCTACCTTCCCCAGCAGTGCTTGGGGCCCCCCATTAAGACTAGGGAGCCCCCACCAGGGGCTCTCCCTCCGCAGTACCAGCTCTGTGACTGCTTAGATCGAGAGAACGCGGAGGAACGGGTGGGCTGGGGCTCCTGGCCAGGTGTTAAAGCTGCTCTCGGCTGCCAGGGCTCCTCGGTGGAGAAGGCCACAGAGTGGCCCTGAGGACATGCTTAGCAGCCAGAAGGACTAGGACCCTGGTGGCAGACGCCCAGCCGGAGCCCTAGCCCCACGACCATCTGACCGAAAATGCACAAGACACCCCAGGCAAGAGCAGTCGAGGGACCTTCCAGCTGAGATCCAGCTTATTCCGGTAATCTCAAGAAATTAGAAAGTGGTAGCTGTTTTAAGCAAACACGTCTGAGTTTGTTACACAACGGCAAATACCTGAAGCTACTAAGAACTGGCATAGTCCTAGTACAGCAATGTGGTTCAGTGTAAATGTAATGTAATCCACATATGTGACCTTAAATTTTTTAGTAGCCACATTTAAAAATGTAAAAAGAAACAGGTAAATTTAATTTTATTAACATATTTTAACTCAGTATAACAGATATATTATCATTTTAGCATGTTCTCAATAAAAATAATAATGAAGTATTTTACGATTTTTATACTGTTTTCAAAATCTATACCTACAACACATCTCGATTTGGGTTCGCCACACTTCATGTGGCTTGTGGCTACCAAATTGGTCAGCACGACTCCAGACGGTGTTGATATGTGCTAACTTTTGAAAACCACTATACTGTGAGTTGGAAAGAAGACATCTCAGCAAAAGAAAAAAAAGAGGGAGGAATTAATTCTTGCTGAAGGCCAGCTAATAAATGCTATGCTATACATTTTCACATTTTTCTTATTTAATACACATAAACAATCACACAACATACACACACAACCCTGACAGATGACAGGTGAGCATTATTGTCCTTACTTCACAGATGAGGAAACAAAGACTCAGGAAAAGAAGGAAGGTACACAATCCAACCTAGAACACTCCATAAGACTCATTTCAGTCTCCTGACCTCCAGAACTGGAACGTGATACATGTGCATTGCTTAAGAGACTATGTTTGTGGGAATTTGTTAAGGCAACAACAGAAAACTAATACAACTTCCAACTGCATCATCTCAGACATTTGGTCATTCAACAAATGCCCAATTTATGCCAAACTCTGGGACCCTCTCTTAGTGAGCGTTGAGGGAGAGACAGAAAGCTAAACAAATCATTACAAGGTCCCTTGCACAGTGTGATGCATGAATACAAAGGGTACACCACAGTCGTGCTGGCCCTCAGGGAAGGAAGGCTTTGTGGAAATGGAGCTTCATGGACACTTTGACACTGGAGGGACCTCCTGAAAGAACAGGAATTGACCTTCACTTAATGAGGAAAGAGATTCCAGGTGAAAGGAACAGCATGCATAAAGGCAAGGAGACATAAAAGAGCTTGGCCACAACTAGAAATAACGTTTGCTGTGTCTACAGATATCATTCCTTTGGGAAGCAAGATAAGAGATGCAACCAGAAAGGCAGGTGAGGCCAGACTGTGAAGGTTTGGACATGCTGGATACAGTCACGCCTTTGGGATTCCCTCTTGTTGATGGGTGGGGATGTGGTTATAGAATTTTAAAAAGAGGTGGAGGTTAAAAATACAGAAATTGGAGAAGTCACCAGCAAGAGACAGTTCTAGAAACCCTGGGGGTAGAAGACAGTAGGCAGAGAGAGAGTAAAGAAGAGAACGTGGAATGCAATCCTGACACTGCCAACACTGAAGCAGCAAGCTGATGCTCCAGAGTGGCAGCGACAAGTCCCAGTGTTGCCACTTAGCAGCTGTGTCACTTTGAGCAGGTTGATTAGCATTCTACTCCTCCACTTTCTTATCTGTACAATGGGTATAATAATCATAGCACCTTCACAAGACACCCCACATCCCTCCCTTCTGGGTGGTCCAATGGCCTCTATAAGCTACGATCATCTGGCTCCCTGGTCAAATGTCTTCTCTTTTCTTCTTCCTCTCGTTAAATTGCATGGCCTGCAAATATTTATTTCCTCGGTATCACTACTGAACCATGTATGTGGCCTCCACAGGCTGAGTGCTCACAATAATGCAGACATTTTATTGAACCTGAAAGCAAATATTAAGGAGGAAAAGTATGTACCCACGTTGTTCATCTGGCCTTTCGTTTCTTTAATCCACCATAAGTGCAGGCATGTCCTTCCCACTTCAAGGAAATCAGACAGATATTCCAAACACCTACAACAGGTTTAAGGCTGGGAATACTGGACTTTCTCACCAAAAACTACCACATGCTTGACAACTGCATGTTAGGTGACTCCATCTCACGGGCAGATTTACGGGATCCCAACAGGCTCAGCTCCTGAGCTGAACAGATACATATATCAACCTGAGCTTTTTTTGTTTTGTTTTGTTTTCAAATCTCAGGCCATTAATCAATTAAATGCCTTTGGAAGTTGAATCTGCAAAATGTGTAAAGCTTGTGGTTCTGGTGATGGCAAATTCACTTGCCGACGGACAATGACTGTGATAAATGTCCTGTCAGCACTATGGGGAAATTGCATTTCTAGGAAACAGTTTTCTTGGGATTGAGAGGTTTCCAGAAAAAGTAGTACTCGTAGTTTCTAGTTTTGGGTGTTAACCAAACATTCATGGCCTCCCTTCAAAACAGAATTCTGTTTCGACAGTGTAAAGCCATAAACTCGTCTAGTTCACATTTTATGACATGACTCAGCATGAAAGGTGCCCGTGATGGGAATTGTCTTACGAGATCTAAATCGAGAACGTAACATATTTTACATTATACGTAACTTTCTAAAGGATGTAACACTTTTTTTAAATATTATTATTTGAGAGAGAGAGAGAGAGAGACAGAGAGAGAGAGAGAGAGAGAGCATGAGCAGTAGGGAGAGGGAGAAGCAGACCCCTCCCACCCCACCCCACCCCACCCCACCCCCGCTGAGCAGGGAACCCGACGCGGGGCTCGATCCCAGGACCCTGGGATCAATCATGACCTGAGCCGAAAGCAGATGCTTAACAGACTGAGCCACCCAGGAGCCCCAGGATGTAAAACTTTTTCACCTGCGGCAACTCTACCATTTCCATGTAAGACTTAGGCACTTTAACAAGCAAATCTGAAGGCAGGATATAAAGCAAATTAAATTTTTTAAATATTTGCTTTATTTATAATTTTCCTATTTAACACATCGCTAACATGACAAAACCAGAGACCTCACACCAGGCCATCATGCAATAACAACGATAGAATAACTCCTTGATGAGTGATTCCCAAAGAGTGACCTCGTGATCAAAAGGCCTGTGCGCACAGGTGTGGTGAGTAAAGAAGCACAAGGCTGTGTGCAAGCTGCACTGAAAACAGGGCGCGGGGCAGGAGCAGGTGGAGGGAAGACAGCCCAGGCGGCTCACAGCCTCTCCCACCTTTATGATACAATAAAGAGAATCAATTCGGCACTCTGGGTGTGACCATGGCAATCTGGCATCATTTAACTTTAATATGACCCCATAAGACAATTCAGCATTAAATAGAGACCGGTATTCCGTGGGGTACCGGCAGTTCTATGTAGAACCACAGACCGGCAGAGCTAGAGAGGACCTTGGGGGTCGCTTTCTCCAGCCCCGTCCCTCATTTTACACATTAGAGATGCCGAGAGGGAGGCAGGGACTTGTCCGACTCCACAGCTGTTTGGGGGGGGGCGGGGCGCGATTTAGGATCGCACTTTGAGCCTCCCGACACCACAGTCCTCCATTAAGCGGGGTAGGAGGCAACAGCCTCGCAGGGGGCCTGGCGTGCACCGTCCTTTTCTGCGCGGCTGGAGCAGCAAGCCAGCACCCCACTGCCAAAGCTAGGGTGCGCTTCTCCCTGCCTGCACCAGTTCAGCTTCGGGCCCAGTGATGCTCTGAAGACCTGCAGGCCCTTGCCAGACCCCTCTAGCCCAGCAAGCACATCACCTCCCCCCAGGAATCCCCAGGTACGTTGTAGCAAAACACCAGTACGAACACCCAAGAAAGTATAAACACCTACCAATTCAGCAGTGAGTCCACCCTCAGTGTGTTGCACGGAATCTCCCCCCGCCTCTGCTGAATGAGCCTTCCTTGGCCAAAATGGCCGGCGGCCCCTTCGCACCAATAGGTGTACAGAGTTGATTACTTCACCCAGCTTATGAAGGTTTTACTTGGGTTGTTTGACAAATGTGGTATGAGCCCATGATTCTCCTACTAAAACCACGTCATTAACCTTGAATCTATATGTGCTTAAATGTTTACCTTTCTTCCACCTGTTCGAGGTCAAACTCACAGAACTGTCTTTGCTTTGCACAAAAAGGTGGTGGGGGCAGGTGGCTCTTTCTCTTGGACTGATATCAAAGGAGATAATGTCCAAAGACTCTGAGTTCGAGCCCAAGGCATGTGCCAAGCCCTGCTACAGACTAATGCCAAGCAGGCCATTTAAAGTCCTGGGGCTCATTTCCTGATTTTCTCAAGTGAGGGCAAGGATCTCGCCCAAGGCCCCAGTCTAAGCAGCTAGTAAGCACTATAAATACCAAGTCATTGATAGAAAAACAGCACTGAAAACACTACTTGTCACTGTATATGAGCAGAAGAGGCCAACTATCATACTAAAGCTAAGATTTTTATAAAATTTCACAAATGATCAGGAAAAAAACTACACACCCAAAATTATGGCTTCACTTTGTTGGCAATTAAAGATCATTGGCCTGAATTCTGTTCATGCTCATTTTCTTTTCTTTTTTTTTTTCCTTTCCTTTCTTTTTTTCTTTTGGATATTTAATCTCTTCAGGCCAGTAAAGAATCATCTTTTCATTTGTGGCAGAAAACTAGGCAGAAGACATAAATCTAACAGATAATGTTGTTATTTCCTAAAAATCAAATTTACTCCGAGGATTAAAAAACCCATTTATATCCAAGTTCCTCAAGGACGTAATTTTCATTCTAATCTACATCCCAAAATGTTATTTATTATTAACACCATTGCCTGAGCTTAATAATTACCTGAGTAATTATTTTAATAAAGTGCTTCCAACTGGCATGATATACAATTTGCTTTGTTGAGTTGTTTTTTTTTCCCTTTACCCCAGAAAATGTCATAATAGATAGTTAATTTCATAATAGTCTCTTGTGTTTAAAATCTGGTTCCTGGAAATGATTCATACAAGTCAACTATTAGCTCTGCGGTGACATTTTGCAGAAATGTCAACGACACCTCAGATGCACCTGCTTTGTTTGGTGGTAAAGGCACTTCGCCAACGTTCACAGTGAATAAGCAGCACTACTGGTTTTTATAAAATCCGTGTTCAACTGTTTCTCTAACCACTACTGAAATACAAGACAGTGTTTTCCAATGTATATTCATGTCATAGCCCAGAAATTTGATATATGCACCAACTACGTGAAAATTCAATCCTGTTTTCATTTTCCAAATATAAGACAACACTTTACCGAGCAAGATGGAGAACAGCTTCCACTATATTCGAGCCGTCTTTGGCGCTGGTTTCACAGAACAATGCCCCATAGGTCTGCAGAAAAGAAACAGACACAATTAAATGAAGCCTTTATTTAAGGCTCCTGGAATTTTAGCCTTTACAACCCACAAATAAAATAAACACATTCTCCTGTTGAGTATGCTAATAGCTAAGACACTGGATTTACAGTTTCGATACTTTAAAAAATAGTGAATTTGAGTCGAGTTATTCCAGACACAGCTCCTAGTCAGGGGATTTTTATTTTGCCTTAAAAGTAACAACAATACACAATTTCATGTTTCAAGGTTCTTATCCCCCACAGTCCTACCAGTTGCTACAAACGTTCTCCATCAGATAATCTGAGAGAGGTAAAAATGATAGCTTAAGGTAACCACTCACGAATCAAATGTCCATCAAAGGTATGTCTCCTTTGGGCTGGCAGCTAACATGCAACCCTTCACACTATCATCTTTTCCTATCAAGATTCAGCAACCTCCGTGTTGCTAAAAACCAATGGACACTGTCTGGTGCTCTATTTTTTTTTTAAGATTTTATTTATTTATTTGGGAGAGAGAGAATGAGAGATAGAGAGCACGAGAGGGAAGAGGGTCAGAGGGAGAAGCAGACTCCCTGCCGAGCAGGGAGCCCGATGTGGGACTCGATCCCAGGACCCCAGGATCATGACCTGAGCCGAAGGCAGTCGCTTAACCAACTGAGCCACCCAGGCGCCCTCTAGTGCTCTTTTATTCTACCTCCCAGCGGTTATGTATATGACCATTGATGATATCACTCTCCTGCTTCAAGGCTTTCAATGCTTCCCGTTCCTCTCCAAGTAACGCTCAGATGCCTCCCCATGGCCGACAAGGCCTCTCGTCTGTGTAGCCCCGGCCCACCTCCTAGCTTTACCTGCCACCCTCCTCCCTCGCTCGCACTGCCTCGGTTACTCTGACCTTCCCTTTGTTTCTCCAATGTTCCAAATTCCTCCGACCTCATGATCTTTGCACCTGCTGCTCCCATTACATGCATTATGCCCTTCCCCCCACTAGTCCCCCTTCTCCAGGCTGATTCCTACCTATCTTTTTAATTTTTCCGTAATTCTCCCCTGAAGTTAAGATTCAGTGTTGTCTAAGCCTGACACGTCCCTGTTACGTTAGGTCTTGCTATTAGGAAACCTCACAGCCCTCTGTGTTTTTCCTGCATTGCACTTGCCAAACCGTAACTGATGAAGTTATTTGTGTGTGTCTGCCTCGAGACAATGTCCCTGCGGGAAGGAGAATTGCATGTGCCGTGGACCTGGGTGTGGGTGACGCAGTATTGTGTGGGGCTAAGGGGAGGATGTCATGGCCGCTCCAGAGCATGGAGAGAGAGAACGAAACAAGGGGAAAAGACTCCACTGTGGGACCTTTACCCATGAGCCCCCGAATCCACAGAAAATATATAACAATCCTACAATGAACATGAATGGATTTCTAGTGGGAACGGGTAGTGCTGCTGCTGAGTTCTATTGCTAGGATGTTATGGGGTGACACGGAGACTGCCCCTGAGGGTACAGGAGGGTAGGGGTCACGAGATGCCTAAGTGAGCAAACGTTGGGAACTCAAAACTCCTGAGGAGGGGATAAACCCAGCGTGTGGCCGGGAATTATGTGCTCTCTAAGGGGGCGTGTGGGACAATGTGGCATGAGGATTACATACGTTTAATATGTATCTCCCCCAGAAATGAAATATATGAAGACAAGGACTGCCTGCTCTGTGCTCTAGTCTTTCCCCAGCACACAATGAAGTGCATAGGATTAAACGTGCGGAATGAATCTCTTCTGTGCCTCACTGCTTAGCTTTGATGTTTAGCATGTTTGGTCCATAGATTCTAAAATTTAACAAGAAAGATTTTCCAACTTAAAACAGTGACTGAAACTTCTTTTTACAGTCATGTGCACGCGCTACAGCGCAGTCTCTCTCTGCGTCCACGCGCACCACCCAAGCAGCGGTATCAGATCAGACGGCAATGGCGTGGGCTTATCCGATCCCCCCCGTACCTCTGATGCCTTGTTTAGGAAAGACAGGTCCTAAGGGGGACCTGGAGCAGTCTCACACACTGGTTGTAACGGAGAATGAACGCTGCCCCCAGTAATCAACTGGATAGAAATGAGCTTCATTTCTATACAAGCGCATAACCAAAAAATAATTTTAGACTGTTCAACTAAGCATAAATCTTAGAGAAAGAAAAAAAAAAAAACAAGTTTCCCAATTCTCTTCCACCCAGGTAGCACACTGTCCTTTGGCACAGTAACCCTCAGGAACTAAACCACATTTTCTAAATGTGACACCCGTTCTTTTGCCTTGACGTGGATTCCAGAACCAGAGGAGTCCAGGAGCTGGCGGAGGGGGAGGGGGAAGGCAGGATAATTCTGGCTCCTCCTCGTCAACGCTCTTCAATGGGGGAAAATGACCACGTGATCAGTTGAGCTCCGTGAGAGGTTTAATCCTCGGTACAATTACTTACATTCATACATTCCTTAAAGTGTGTGTAGCGGGGGTGGGGGTTGTGGGGGCACCTGGGTGGCTAAGCCCAGTTAAGTGTCTGCCTTTGCTCAGGTCCTGGGACCAAGCCCCGTGTCAGGCGCCCTGCTCAGTGGGGAGCCTGCTTCTTCCACTCCCTCTGCCCCTCCGCTCCTCCATTCATGCTCACATGTGCTCTCTCTCTCTCAAATAAATAAGATTTTAAAAATAAAATAAAGTGCAGGGAGGGGCAGCACTGGGAGTTCTGCCTGAATAAGAAGGCCAGGAGCCCCATCAAAAAGGGTGGAGGTTTGCCAAAGAACCTCGGAAAGCGAATGTAGACAGAAGTGAAGGGCCACTGACTGCAAAGCTCATGAACGGCTAAGGTCTATCCCAACAGACCCACTTTCGCCCTTACCATGGCCAGTTTTTCTCCCAAGTATCCTGGGACACACTTCTGTTCCTCTGCTGTGGCGGCATCACGGAGATCAGCCTTGTTTCCTACCAACATGATAGGAATACTCTCCTGGCTTGCATCCTGCCGGGGGAAAATAATTGTGTGCTCATCAAATAGTGAATAAGTTCCACTGACAAGAGCAGCCATACCAACAGCAGCTTCCACTCTCCAAATGCCCCGTGGGAGCCACATGACCTGGAAGTAGTATCTTCAAGCCTCAAAATCTCTCTACAAAAGAGCCAAACTTTTTCCCACTGCCAGGTGAGACCACTGAAATTCAGAGAGATGAAACAAGATCTTACCCAGGCCGGGGCCACGGTCCAAGTGCTCCCCATCATCCCTGCCACCATACGAACCAATATGAACTCAAGCGGCAAGAGCACAGAATTATACGTGGCTGTGGCACCCACACAATTTTCTGCGACTTTCACTCCAAATGGTGATGACAAGTCAACTTCATTATCTCAGGTACAAAACACACAGGAAATCCCTCAGGCATCAGGGGATAAAAACAGAGCTTGGAAGTTCCACACTCACTGCGATCTGGCTTACAACAAAAGCAAAATGTGAAGGTCCTAAAGGGCAAGCAACATTTTTCTTACGAGGAGTCAATTACCAATCATTCAAAGGAATCGATTCTAAGGCTAATGCTCTCAAACCAGCTTAGGCAAAGTCCCAGGTCCACAGGGGGCCTGAAATCAGGCGAAATGCTGCAGGTTTCTGCCTCAGTTTCCCCACTGGTAAAATGAAGGGGTTAGTGAGATCACACCACACCTCCGCAGGCTCTGAAGAGAACAGAGGATGATAACCTGACTGGCCCAGAAAAACAGGGTTCTGGTTCCTAGGCCAGGGCAGCGGCAGCCCTGACCAGGGCATGTGGAAGTGACCTTCCGCAGTGCCTACAGGTACCAGCTGTGCTTTCAGTTCGCTGCTACCCCTGCCCCAGGATCAAGAAATGAGCCTTAAAAATGATGGCATTACATTCGATTTCCTTTCTCTTCAGACCATTCTCCTCCAACTGAGGGCAACGGAGTGCAGTAACAGCAGAGGGGGGAAGGGAATGAAGGGCGTTCTCCAAAACTAGGTGTCCCGTCCATTGAGGTGTTCATTAACTGTGTTCTTTGGTAAACTGTTCAGGTTCCAAGGGGGCAACCTCTGGAAGCCACTCAACATATACTCCCTTAAGTGAGCCAAGAACCCAAGCATCTAAAGGATTTCCCAAAGTTATTCCAGTAAATACGGGCAACTCCTTAAAGTCTTGATTCGAACACCGCCTTCCAGGAAGGCTGCCCTGACCACACCATCAGGCCCTTTACCCTGCCTTCTTCTTGTTTCCACAGTATTTGTCATATTCTATCATTCCACTTATTTGTTTGTTGCTTGTTATGTTTCCCCTATGCGAGTACAAGCTCCCCGACTATGGGCACATTGCAGGCTCTGGAACGTGCACAAAGCAGGCACTCCAAAAACTCTCCCGAATGTGTAAAAGTCGGGAAGAGATCTCACATCTCAAGTGTCTCCTCCATTCAATGTTCACCCAAGTATTCAACCAATACATTTTTTTATTCACAACAGGTAAGTAAATGGCCTTCGTTTTATTTTACCCATGATTTTATTGCAGGATTGTGTAATCCAGTGGTTTTTATCGAAGTGTATTAATTATTAATTCATCACTGACCTTCTACTACCCCTCAGCCCTCCAGCCTACCCCAACAATCACACTCTGTTTCCACCCATATTTATAGTGGCCACCCATAGAATTTCCTCACAGAATTTCCTCAAATTAGAAAGGCTGAGCCATGGCAGAGGTTTATCATGCCCATTTTCCCCGAAGGTGAAAGTCAAATGCCAAGTGGTATCTAATTTTTCCCCATGGCAAATTCAAGAATTCTCTTGAACATAGTTTTCGTCCTTTTCAGACCACGTGAAAGGTGATCCACGGAGCTGAAAAGGTCACTTACCACGTGTAGGTGATTAGCAAATGATGGTAAATTACGGGGTCCCGGCACACACCGTGGCTGGTCACTAAGGGCTATTTCAACACTGGCTGACCTTGCCTTTGGGCCTCCTGGCCTTGCGCATAATCCAAGGACTTAAAATGCAGACTAAGTACAAAAGTTTTAACAATAAAAAGTTTTGCCGTGGATTTTAAATATCTGTGGGTACGAGTCTGTGGGGATTATGTTACTCTCTGGACTCATCGCTCTATCCCAGGGAGGTCCGTCTGTTCCCTTGAGCAGATGCTTTTCCTCTGTGCACTAAATGCACCTTGGAACTCCTCTCTGGACACCAAAACCTTCTTTTCTGAACCCACTGCTTCCTCTGGTGCTCTATCAGAGCAGCAACCAGGGCTGAATCAGGAGATCCAAGGCCCCATTCAACCCCTGCCCTCTAAATAACCACAAGCCAGGACCATATACTTTCTCCGCCTCAAGGTTTCTCATAAAAAGTGAGAGTAACATTACACTTCTCACTTCTTTCCTCAGATATGTTACAGAGATGAATATAACATGTGGCTATTTTGTGAAATAAAAATGCTACATAAATGTCAACACACTTCCATCATATTTATAATAATTTTAGGTCATGATATTTCAGTAGAACAAAATGCACATCTCACAACACTTCTTTAGTTAGAAAGAGAACATTCTATTTTTTTACAGGGTATGAAATAAGCCCAAAAGAAGAATCTAGAAGCTAACCTGATATATAGCAATCAGTTCTGTTTAGCCAACATTGCACTGTTTAATGACTGTTAAAAATTAGAGATAATACACTTAATTGAAAAATTATATTAGCCACTATTTTTTTTTCCAAGAGAGTATACTGAACCACAGCTTGAACTGTAGTTTTATGTTAATTATTAACTGTTGGCAGCATACTAACTGTGGTCAAAATCATTTCCTACTTTTAGAAATTATTTACCATGAAACCAAAGGATATGAAAGCTCCTCAGATGAAAGACACCATCTCATTTAACCAAAGAAAAAAAAAGCACAGATGTTACCATGTTTAAAATACCATAAGGGGTTCTGATTTTATCTGTAAGAAAACCGGAAATTTTATTCCCAGAAACTCCCTTCTGTGGTATCCATGGCTCTGTGGAAACTCGCCCAGCTAGTGAGGAAGAGATCAACACTGCCAAGTGCCACAAGACACACCCCCTCTCACATCCAGTCCTTCCTGACGAGCCTGGATCTCTAATGGTGTGCACTTCAACAAAGAAGAAAAACCGCGTTTTCTAAGATGCTCTGTGACACCGTGTAATTTTTTGTTTCTCGGTTTTGATGTCTTACCTCAATCATGCCCACCCATTCTCGTACATTGAGAAAGCTTTTCTCGCACGTAACATCATACAGCAGCAGAACACCATCTGCTCTTCTGAAGTAAGACTTGGCGATACTTCTGAATCTGGCAGAGAGAAAAGCATGTAAATAATGGTTCTAATCAGTCTGTTGGTCAGGTGCTGCCCCTTCTTCATCTCTTTTATGCTCGCTTTTTTCTCATCTTCTAAGATAAGCCCCCACCCGCAAGAATCTAATGGCAACCTGGCACTGTGACAGAGCTACCTTGGACGACTGGAATGACTCAGTGGAAGCTAACAGAATAATGTGGGGCGTGATCTACGAGAGCCAAGCAGTTTCTCCATCAAACAATCCCAAGAATGTCTACAAATCCCAAAGGATAACCAGAACAAGGTTGAGAGCGTAATTTCTTAAAAATTTCAGCCCTGGCAGAAAGCTTCCAAACCCACACGTGGAACACAGGGCAGGAGATGCACAAGAGAGAACATCGTGGTTTGGGGGGTGGGAAGGGAGTACTGTGGGGGGTGGTGTGGAAGACGACCTAACAATGTGGAGTACCACAGCATGCCAGAAGCTTTATACCTATGGGGTGCGGGGCGGTTCGCTAGGGGAAGAGCATACCTCAACATATATGTCCCAACTCTAAGCCAACCGCAATATTTTATAGCATCTTAAAAAAGGCCATGTTGACCACGAATGTTTTTTAAATGTTGAAAGTCTCAGTCTGTTACAGAATGTGAGCTCCATGTGAGCAGCTTTTGTGGATTTGTGTCTGCTGCCTGTGGAATCTTCGCAGCCTGAACAGTGCCTGCTACAGGGGCAGGCTGCAACCCATACTCACTAGTGGAACAAGTGGAGAGATGTTCTTTCCAAAGAGTTAGGCAGGATTAAAACGTATGCTTGATGCTTCCGGTCATCGGCAATGAATGCAAGAGAAGGCAACATCACCAGACATGAGTCTTCTGTTTAGTTTGGGCCTCTGCCCTTGAACTGAGGGGAGCTGACAGATTCCCTCTTCCATCTTTTATTGAGCTTGGCTAAGTACTCTTCACACTGACACGTAATCTAAATTCTCTTGTTCAGAGACGGCACTCTCCTTTTCCCAACTGAACAGCAGCTCAGAGGAAGCCTAACGATCTCCACACACAACTGACATGTAAATGAAGGAGGAAAGAATGTGGGGGCATGCAAGCATTCCTGAAATCCTAATATACTATGTAATTATACAGTGTATTATCATTATAGGATTATGAGCATTAAAAACTACCAAGTGTGCCACAAGGCCCGTCTATGCAAACCAAAGCCAAGCCCGCTGCGCTGTGGAAAGCACTTGCCTTTCCTGACCCGCAGTGTCCCAGAGCTGCAGGACTATTCGCTCTCCGTCCACAATGAAAGTTTTCATCTGAAAATCGACTCCTGAAAAGGAATTACAAGAGAACATGGGGAACATGATGTAAATAATTCCATTGGGTTTTACTCTCAAGCCCTCTGTAGATAAAACAAAAGCTGGTAAGCCAAAGCTGAGTGAGGTAGAGAGGGAGGAATGTGGCCTTCAAGGAGGGTGACCTTCAACTACTAACTGCAAGTCAGACCACACATGTGCGCACAGACGCACCATCTGCAGGGTGGCTAACTTGGGGAAGGATTTAATCTATGGACAAAAGGAAAACCTATGTTCTATTTGCCCATGTAATTAGATGAACTCGGTTATGTCTCCGTGTTTACATGTGTGTGCTTGTGTACACATTAATATGTGTATGTGTGTGGATACATATGAGATATGTACATATGCCATGCTCTTTAGCAACTGAACAAAACACAGTGGTCTTTTTATGAATCAAATTAAAGTGAACTTTCAGCTTTGTTATCTTGAAGGGTATCATGAAGAACCATAAATTTACAAAGACACCCATTGTGAAGAGGGTAATCAATCTGTTCTAATATTTCTAGTCATCAAAATAAGAACTCTTTAGATAAAGAAGAAAGGTGAATGATAATTTGCATACCTTCAACTCCTTTTACTTACGCAAATTTGGGAAATCAGGACACTTCTTCTCTTGTTCTCATGAGTGTTTACTCATGTATTCCGTTGTAAAGGAGGGGGAGGGATCATACACCTGGCTATGATCGTGACCATGACAAAGTGGCCATCAAGAATGTCACTTTATCAACATCAAATGACGTCTTATCAGAAAAGCTTTCCCTGGCCACCCTGTGTAAAAACTGCACCTCTCTCCAAATCTCATATTCTTTTATTTTCACCCATTGCCCTCCTTTGGGATAAAGTTTCCTTGCAGGCTGGGATTTAGTTGACTCTGTTCATTGTGTGTCCTTAGCACCTACAACAGTATCCGGCTCACAGCAGAACTCAGGAAATGTTTGCTGAATAAATGAATCTGTCACCTCTGGTTCTAAACTTGGTCTGGTTGCTCTGACTGGCTAAGTGGATACCTTTGTCCTTTGTTGGTTTTCTTTTCCTAAAGTTGGGCCTTCGCCAAAACAGAAGACCATGCTATAGACAAGGACGCGCACGCGTGCGCGCGCACACACACACACACACACATCCCTATATATTATATATGTATACAGAGAGATCTGTGTATATGTGTATCTAATCTCTAAGGAAAACAAGATCAAGCTAAAAGAAGGTCATTTCCCCCTTACTGACTGAAGAATGAACCATACCCAGGGTGGCACTGGTATTTCCTCGAAATTCATTCTTGCAGAGCCTCATGAGGAAACTAGACTTCCCCACTGCGGCATCCCCAGCGAGCACAATCTTGTAAGCCTTCTGTAAGCTGGAAGATTTAGGGTCGCCATCCACCATGTCTGTCTAGGGGGAAAAAGCCACAGGGAGTGACAAAGGTCGTGCCAATGTTCTTCCTAGTCAGTTATACAGCACCGAAAATTCACAGTGTTCATGAATAAAATAACTCTGAAACTACCTACCTGTGGTGACAGAGCCGAGATGGGCTTTCTTGAAGAACTGACGATGCTGCCCTCACTAGCGGACCCCTGGGGTTTCCAGTCTAACATGGCGGCCACACCATCTGCACCAAACGTCTCTTCATCCCTTAGATCAGGAACCTGGTTTGTTTGGTTTTTTTGTTTTTTTTTTTTAGTCAGCCATTAAAAAACAAAGCCTCTCATTACACATATACATCATGGATTAAAGAGAAGAAAAATATGCAGCTGAATCTATAGTCATTGCTGTTACAGAACAGAGTAGCCCCAAATGGCAAACTGTGGAAATATCTCCCCACCCTGGTGGAGAAAAAAAAAACATTCTACTGACTATGTTTCATATTTATAACCGTTAGGTCGTATTCCCATGACAGATACAAGTCAAACAGGGTGACAGATTTCTATTGAAGGTACGGCCCAGGAGACAGTGATTTCTGGGGCTTACGTCTATGTCTGAAGCATCGCCCCCAAGGCTCTCCTGTGTGCCGTGTGACCTCTGAAGTCCCCTCTGGTGCTTGTATTCCACCTCTGAGTCGTACTCGTTGGAGTCTCTCAGCGTAGACAAGCCGCTGTCGAAGCAGCTTTCGGGAAGGCTGTCCACCTCACAATTCACCCTCTGCATAGGGTCACAGAGGGCCAACGAGTCACAGTCCTCATCCACATAGGAGGAGCGGGATGACCTGGTGATAAAGGAGAAGAGAGCTTTACCCGAGGGTTCACAAAGCTCAGGACTACACACAGCAGTGGACTCAAGAAGACCAACACTCTCACTTTTGCCAAGAACCACAACGTAGTCCATGATTATTCATCAGGGGAAACAAAATGTTCAAAGCCACATCAGCTCATTCGCAACAATTAATTAAGATGAAGACACTCAAGTCTAACATTTAATAAAAATGAAGCCATTTTTAAAATCACTTTATTTCCTGATACAAAAGGAATTGCAGTATCCAGAGCATGAATGCAATCTCCAGTTAAGAAAAATGTATGCAGAAGATGTGAACCTTTTTACTTTAATGTGGTCAGACCATATTCCAAACAGCTCATCCGTTTCTAGATAACAGCTCTACTTTTTAAAAGGGATGCTGAGAACCTGGATGGGAAAAGGAACCATGATGATGTAAGCCCAAACCCTCAGACACAAGAAATGGTTCCATGAACTCAGCTTAAGTCTTCACGGTTTCCCTCTTCAAATATGCAGAGAGCTGAGGCATGAAGAAGAAGAATACATTCTCCCAGGAGGCACAAGACAAAATAAGGGCCAGCCGAAACTTTTCTAGGAGTCATATTTCTAATCAATATGGTAAAAAATGACAGGCAATTAGAAAGGTGTGGTACCAAAATATGACATATGAGTTTTCTGCCACTGGGTGTTGATACATAGTCTAGAAAGACCATTATAGGAGAGGTTTCACAGGGAGGTGCTCTGGATAAAGGCTGGAACCCCTGACTTCTATGGACATTTCCACTTGTAAAACTTTCTAACATCTTAAATATGAGGGAGAAATTAACATCAAAAAAGAGAATCAAAAGAAACCACATCATTTCCCTATTTACTTTTGTTTTTCCATCTGATTTTCACAAAAACCTAAGTTTATACTGAAATATTGGGGCGCCTGGGTGGTTCAGTCAGTTAAGTGTCCGACTCTTGATTTTGGCTCAGGTCATGATCTCAGGGTTGTGAGATCGAGCCCCACGTTGGGCTCCACGCTCAGGTCTGAGTCTGCTTGAAGCTCTCTCTCCCTCTCCCTCTGCCCCTCCCACTGATGCTCTCTCTCCCTAAAATAAATAAATCTTAAAAAAAATATTTTAGTGCCATTAGCAAATGCTTAAAATTAACTAAAAAAATAAGAACTTTACCACCAAACTCTCTCTAAATATGTTTACTCAATTACAAATTCTTTATCCTGGGGGCACGTACTCAAACCATATTGCTAGTCTAGCTCTGTGTGTTTGTGTGTATACATTTTTTTTTGTTTCATCATTTATGAAATTCTCCTTCTAAAACTGATTTTAGCCACACTATAAGGAACCTAAGAAAACCGTTCTCATTATAATATATACAAACTACTTCAGCTCCATGTCATTATTAATTAGAACTTTTTTTTAAAACTTACTCAGATTTTTGATGAGGAAAGAAGTGAAATATAGAATTAAGAAATCACTTCCATGAATATATAGACTCCAAATTAAAAATATAGGTATAGATGTTGTACTTTGTCAAATGCTTTGTTGGCATCTATTGAAAGGATCGTATGGTTCTTATCCTTTCTTTTATTAATTGATGGATTTGTGAATACTGAACACCTCTGCAGCCCAGGAATAAATCCCACTTGATCGTGATGAGTAATTCTTTTAATGTACTGCTGGATTCAGTTTTGGTAGTTTGTATGTTTCTAGGAATTTATCTATTTCATCCAGATTGCCCAATTTGTTGGCATATAATTTTGCATAATATTCTCTTATAATTATTTCTATTCCTGTGTGTTGGTTGTGATCTCTCCTCTTTCTTTTGTGATTTTATTTATTTGGGTCTTTTTTCTTTTTGATAAGTCTGGATAGGAGTTTATCAACTTGATTAATTCTTTCAAAGAACTAGCTCTTAGTTTTGTTGATCTGTTCTACTGTTTTTTGTTTGTTTCTATATCGTTTATTTCTGCTCTCATCTTTATTATTTCCCTTCTTCTGATGGATTTAGGCTTTATTTCCTGTTCCTTTTCTAGCTCCATTAGGTATAAAGTTAGGTTGTGTATTTGAAACTTTTCTTGCTTCTTAAGATAGGCCTGTATTGCTATGTACTTCCCTCTTAGCACCACTTTTGCTGCATCCCAAAGGTTTTGGACTGCCATGTTTTCATTTTCATTTGCTTCCAAGCATTTTTTTATTTCTTCTTTAATTTCCTGGTTAACCTATTCATTCTTTAGTAGGATGCTCTTTAACCACCATGTATTTGTGGTCTTTCCAAGTTTTTTCTTGTGGTTGACTTCAAGTTTTACAGCATTGTGATCTGAAATATGAATGGTATGATCTCAATCTTTTTGTACTTGTTGAGGCCTGATTTGTGACCCAGTATGTGATCTATTCTGGAGAATGTTCCATGTGCACTCGAAAAGAATGTGTATTATGCTGCTTTAGGATGAAATGTTCTGAATATAACTGTTAAGTCCATCTGGTCCAGTGCATCATTCAAAGCCACTGTTTCCTTGTTGATTTTCTGCGTAGACGATCTGCCCATTGCTGCATGAGGGTTCTTAGAGTCCCCTACTATTATTATATATTATCAATGAGTTTCTTTATGTTTGTTATTAATTGATTCATATATTTGGGTACTCCCAGGTTGGGGGCATAAATATTTATAATTGTTGGATCTTCTTGTTGGATAGACCCCTTAATTATGATATAGTACCCTTCTTCATCTCTTGTTACAGTCTTTGGTTTAATATCTAGTTTGTCTGATATAAGTATGGCTACTCCGGCTTTCTTTTGATGTCCGTTAGCGTGATAGATGGTTCTCCAGCCCCTCATTTTCAATCTGGAGGTGTCTTTAGGTCTAAAATGGGTCTCTTGGAAGTAGCATATAGATGGATCTTGTTATTTTTTATCCCTTCTGATACCCTATATCTTTTGATTGGAGCATTTAGTCCACTTACATTCAGAGTAATTATTGATAAGAATTCAGTGCCATTGTCTTCCTGTAAAGTCACTATTTCTGGAGATTTTCCCTGTTCCTTTCTAGTCTTCGTTGCTTTTGGTCTTTCCTTCCCACAGAAAGGGTCCCCTTTAATATTTCTTGCAGGACAGTTTTAGTGGTCAGGAACTCCTTTGGGTTTTGTTTGTATGGGAAACTTTTTATCTCTCCTTCTATTTTGAATGACAGCCTTGCTGGATAAAGTATTCTTGGCTGCATTATTTTTTCCCTTCAGTATGTTAAATATACCATGCCACTCTCTTGCCAGATTTCTGTGGACAAATCTGCTGCTAGCCTGATTTGTCTTCCCTTGTAGGTTAGGGATTTCTTTTCCCTTTCTCTTTCAGGATTCTTTCCTTATCTCTATATTTTGCAGATTTTGCTAAGATGTGTCTTAGTGTTGGCTGGCTTTTGTTGAATTTCTTGGGAGTTCTCTGTGCCTCCTGGATTTGGATGTCTGTTTTCTTCCCCAGATTAGGGAAGTTTTCATCTATAATTTGCTTAAATAAACCTTCTGCCCCCTTTTCCCTCTCTTCTCCTGGGACTCCTATGATAGGAATGTTATCACACTTTATGGAGTCACTGAGTTCCCTAAGTCTATATTTGTGATCCAATACTTTTCTTTCCCTCTTCTTTTCAGCTTTATTATTTTCCATAATTTTATCTTCTTTTTTTAAAAAAGATTTTATTTATTCATTTGAGAGAGAGAGGAAGAGAGAGAGAGCAAGGGGGCAGAGGGAAAGAGAATCTTAAGCAGACTCTGCACTGAGTGTGGAGCCCAATGCATGGCTTGATCTCAAGACCTGAGCTGAAACCAAGAGTCAGAAGCTTAACCGACTGCACCACCCAGGTACCCCTATAATTTTATCTTCTATTATCACTGATTCATTCCTCTTCTTTGTCCGTCCTTGTTGTCATTACAACCAATTGGTTTTGTATCTTGGTTATAGCATTTTTTTTATTTCAGCCTAACTAGTTTTTAGTTCTTTTATCTCTGGAGTAAGGGATTCCCTAGTGTCTTCTATGCTTTTCTCAAGCCCAGCCAGTATCCTTATTATTGTTGTTTTAAATTCTGGTCCAAGCATGTTACTTATATCTGTTTTGATTAGATCTCTAGCTGTCACTTCTTGTTCTTTCTTTTGGGGTGAATTCCTCCATCTTGTCATTTTGTCTAGGTCACTACTTCTTTGTGTGTGTTAGGAAAGCCTGTTTATATTTCTTGCTCCTGAGACTAATGACTGTACTAAGAAAAGGTCCTATACTGTCCAGGGCCTGGTGCTTCAGGAAGTGTTTCAGAGTATGCACTCTGCTCTTCTATTTTGGCTGCTCTTTCCCTCAAGTCAGTCCTCTGCAGAGTTTCTCCTTGCTCGCTGTGGGGAGTGTTTGGACCTTGTTCAGTATGTGGCATTTTAACTAGGTGTGCTCTGGTCTGTTCATTAAAAGAAGCCTGATCCTATTGCCACGGGAGCTGAAGCTCTGCAACACTCTATGATCAGGAAACTTGGTGCATGCAAGGGGTTTGTGCTGGTCTTCGGGGGGAGGCGCCTGCTGCACTGGTTCTCAGGTTGACTTGCCCTAGTACAAATGCACCTGCGGGCTGATGGCTCCAGCCTCCACTGAGGGCGCTGTGTTGCTCACTGAAGTCTGTCAGTGTTGATGGGTGGGGGGAAAATGGCATTGCCCCACTCTCTTGTCTCTGGAGCAGGGAGTGTGCACCTGCTACTCTTCAGAAAGCCCTCACAGAAGAGCAACCTTTTTCCCCTTTCGTGTCCCCAGCTTCCATGAGATCTCTGCCTTCACCCTGTCGGCATCCACACTGTCTGCCTGCCAGGCGGCACAGTACTCCTGTGTTTATCTCTCAGGAGTGTGGCTGGGTTTCGAAACTCCAAATTTTAGGGGCCCAGTGCTATGCGGATCCATGCTGAAGGGTCTCACCATGCTGTAGCTGGTGCCAGTTTGTCCCAGAAAAGCAGCCATCTAATCGCATGGGGGCTTGGAGTTTATGGTAAAGTGCAGCAAAAAGCTGGCCCCAAGGTTTGCTGCCCTCAGCAGATGTCTCTGTTTCTATGCTAGTGAACGGGGCAGTACACTGGTGCCCACCAGCACTTTGTCCCCTGAGAGGCCATGCCACGTCTCCCAAATGCACTCCAAGAAGGGGAACTGTTTCTCCCCCAGCAACCCAGGGGATCTTCAGACCATGCTGTCCACTCCCAGACTTCTGCCCTTCTTCCCCACAGGACCACTGCTATGCCCACCAGGCTCTACCCGGCAGTGGAAGGGACTTCTAAAACTTCGGACTTTGAACTCTCTGCTTGTAAAAACTTGCCACTCTAGTTTTCCCAGTCAGTGCTTCTGGGGAAGTGTTTGTCTTGCACAATCCCCAGGGCGCTGCCTTCCATCTATATCTTTCTCTCTCTCTCCTCTCTCTGAGATCAAGGCTCCCTCCCCTCTGCAGCACCCGCGATTCTTTCTCCCTAGAATCATGTCTCTGCACCTCCGACCTTCCATGATGTGGCTTCTTTTCTCCCTCTAGTTCTGCATTTTGTTCTCTCAGCATTCAGATCAATTCTCGGATATTTGGAAGATTTTCTATTTATCTAGCTGTGTTCGAGGGACGAGGCAAGCATAGGGTGCCCCTATTGCTCTGCCATCTTAACTCTCTGTACATTATTCTTTAGAACAAAAGATCTCAAATGCAAAGGGAATGAATATGAATTGGAAAGTTGCATTGGAAATGGAGAGCTGGAAGCCCATAGTTTATGCATTCACTTCTACTTTCAAGGTTTGATATGCTCCAAATTTAACTTTTTAAGTAACAACAATGGACATATGTATTTATACACACATGTGATCTTTCAGTCCTTGTCACTAGATCTCAAGTTACGGCAGGTCCAATATATCCTTCATTTGATTCAAAATAGAGCTAAATTCTCACTTCTGTTAAGTCTCTCTGACTCCTTCAATACAACAGCTCACAAACATCTACTAGTCATATTTCTATTTGTTTTGAAAGTTTCCCTGTCCTCGAACACAGCTTACATAATATTATGCTGAGCTATTAAACATTTGCAGATCATGCCAAGAGTCTCAACATCATATCCCACATATATGGCAACATCCTACACTATAGTTTTGCTTGTTTCCCTGTAAGAGTTCTCACAGAGTTCACTTCTGAGGAACAAGATGTAACGAGGGAATGAGGTCAGGGGAAGCATACGTAAAATCAAGTCATAACAATGTCTTAAGGAAATCACTTTGCCCTCTCTGAAACATTTCTACTTTGAATCTTTATATGTTTCAGAAAATTAAAATAACATAGTAGAAAATTGAAATTAATGCCCAAAGTAGATTCTACTGTTTTAATTCACCTCTAAGGAAATTTACTTTCCTTTTCACTCTGATCCAGAATTCAAACGAAAAGTAAGTAGGTGTTCCCATACCTGTCATAGCCCAGAGGATGAGGAGAATGACCATCAAATTTGGGACTGCTTCTAGAAATTGTATTCCCTGGTGATATATTATTTATGCGCTGTAATACACAAAATATATAAGCAACATTTGGTTACTCTATATTTATACATAATACATATACACATATACATATATATAGCACACTAATTAACTTCTAATGTAATTAAAAGTTTGGTATCCTACATGAGCAAATGTGAGCACAGACACCAAGGTAACTGCCATAGTACTCTCTCCTCATTGTGTCTTAGATCCAAACACCATTGCATAAGCCATAAAGGGGTATCCTGGTTCCCCACATTGGCCAGGACCCTGCAATACCAACTTCTTTGGATTTATCTCTTCTCAAACTATAATTTGGCTCAGTGACTGACTTGTCCATACTTAAAGCTATGGCAAAGGAACCCCAAACTCGAAGCTGACCCCCAAAAGTGGGAGAAGAGGATTTCTGGCACATGTAGTCTGGGGAAGTTCCTCAAAATTCCAAGAGGGGCTTAGCTTGTTTCTGTAGCAGGGTTTTAAATCCAAGGACTCCACTCTGATCATCTCACGACCATAAAGAATACTCAGTGTGTCTAAGTGCACTCCTCAGCCAGAAGCACCTTCTCGCTCCTCTGAAATGGGAAGTATTTCTTCCTACTTCCATGAGATTTCCCAATTTTTCTTATATCATTGCTATCTGTGCACATCCTAACTCCCTACACTAAACTATAAACTCCTCCAGGACCCAGGTCACACCTTATATGTCTTCCTCTGGTTTCCCTGAACAGCTAACAGAGAGTTGGTGAACATCTAGGCATTTATTTCTGCAGAGGGGTGGCATATTCTTTAATTCGGGAAAATATTACCTCCTCTTATTAAATGAAATAGTTTCTCATTATTGTAAGCTCCCCCTTTAAGAAAATACATGATCTTCATCAAAATACTCTACTACAAGAAAGAACAAAATGTATTATAAAATTCTACTGCATACCAAAGATCTGTTGAACTTGCTGTAACTGTTTTCAAGGGCACTCCTAAGGCCATCATTACTGTCATGTAACTTCCGGTTAGCTGTTCTACAGAGCAAATAAACAAACAAACACATAAGGAAAGTTGGGGTAAAAGCCACTTTCTTTGCAGGCTGTGAAGTTCAGAACACGGAATTACTTACCACCTCTTGCAATTTTCTACCACTTCCCTTCAAACCTCATTAACCAAGATCATAATTCATTACTAGAACTATAACTTAATTGAAGGATCCCCTCTCTTTTAAAGGTCTCCAGGCATTTCAGGAATTAGCTATACTGTTGGAACCCACTGTTCCCTCAGGTAGCTTCAAGGTACGAACAGCTTTCCTGCGGGTCTCTGCTTCCTAAATGCCTGGCCCCAGCTGGCCCCATGTGCTGCTGCTCTCTGTCCCCCTGCACGTGTCCCAGCCAGGCGTGGAAGCCATGTGTTATGTCACACTTCTTTCTCCTGGCTACTCCCACATCTTCCTTGTGGCCTGATACTGTCCACCAGGGTACCGATGAAAGGTTCTGATGTTGACTCTAGGTTCAAACCCCATGCAGGCATGTACTTTCCATATCATTGATGGGAGTCATCTGACCTGTCAGAGCCTCAGCAACCTCTTCTACAAATGGAGGACAATGCCACCTGAGAGTGGCCCATCCTTCCATCCTTCAGATCTCAGCTCAGTTGTTGTATCTGCCAGAACACTTCCTGGGCCTTCCTGGGTAGGAGGAATCTCTGTACTATATGCCCCAGCAGGTATGCCCCTTCCCTCTGTCCCACTTCTCCTTTGGCATTTTATGTTTATTTCTATAATTAGTGATCAGTTTCCATCTTCTTCCCCTAGATGAGCCCCATAAAGAGACTTTTTTTTTCTTTTCTTTTTACCTGCCGCTCTATCCTCAGCTCCTGGCATACCTGACCTGTAGAAGTTGCTGAATGAAAACGTGCTGGATGAATGAATAAATGAATGAGCAGGATTATGGTAATATGTCAACTCTGTAACTGCCACCGGTGAGACTTAACAGGCATGGTGAAAACAAACTTGCCAAGCCTGACCTTACTTCTTTGGGAGGACAAACCAGAAGAACGTCCATGAGTAAAAAAGAGCATGGGAGTAGAGGAGGGGGAGGGTTTGTGGAGAAGGCTCTCAGAGGCTGGAATTATGCCAACACGGGTGTGAAGTTGACAGAGCAGGTATAATATTTCCAGTAGGGTTTAAAAAAAAAAAAACCTAAGAAAAATAGCCGTCTCACCAAGAACAATACATTGGGCAAGAATGATCGCGTGTGTCTAGTGCTGTGACGTGAGCTAACAGGAGATTCCTGACAGCCTCCTGGCGTGCTGGGCTGTAGAGACAGCCGCTGAGGTCAGAGCCCTGAGTCTTTATGGAGGTATAATAACATCTCACCTGACTTGCGAGGACTTTGAGAGAATCAGACTCTAGTCCCTGGATTTGAATAGTTTATTTAGGATTAAAAGCAGGAGAAAGCCAAGTGCTGAATGCACCACAGAGAGAAGAAACGTGCACGGACCTGCAAACCCAGTCTTGAGAATAAGGCAACTCGTGTGACATGGGGCATGTGTCTTATTCACAAAACATCAGGAAAATGTAAATGTAATGAGCGTTTTATATGAGAACTTACTGGAGTATTTCAATTTGCCTCTCAAGACTATTTCGATCTTCTGTGTACTCTCGGATTATTTCCAGATCCCTGCAAAACCATATTTTATGTTTGAACGAGAATTAGGTATCCAGTCCTGCCTTACACCTACCCTCCCAGACCCCCTTTCACCTTCCTCAAAGACCTGTGTCCTTGGCCATGGTCTTCTATCTCCCGGGGCTCCCACTTAGTCCCTCTGGGCCTTCAGCAGCCCCACACGCCTGCACACCCCCCCCCCCCCCGCCACTTCCTGTGCGAGGTCCTGCTCTCCCTCCCAAACCCAGCTCTGCTCCTCACAGGACGTCTTGACCCTTCACCTTCTGCTAAGCCCCCTCTCCCCAGGGACTCATTATCAGTCCCTTCAATGCAGCGTGCTCTCTCCCCTCCGACCCTTCCCTGCTCCTTCCCTGCCTCACGCAATCCTAACCCAGTTATTTTCCTCCTTCCTGGTGATTCCTTCTCCTCTCCCCACCTGGCCCTCCCTGCCTCACCCTAAACCACAGAGGAGTCCACAGGACCGGCTTTCTCCGTCTGCCATAAACCCATGCTCAGCGATTCCTGCTGCTTTATTACAAAGCCCTGGTCTCCTCCCTATAACGTCCCCTGAGAACATTAGCCACTCACCACCAGCCCCTATTCCGCCTCAGCCCCATTTCTAAGCAGACAAACCAAAGACTCTCAGGCTCTCAACTGTTATCTACAATAACCTGTCTGCTCACTCTCTTGATGATAAAGCTAAGAGGTTCCCAACTGATGATAGGAATTTAAGTTTCTTAGCCAAAAATGTTGGGCCCTTCCATTATAACCTTAAACTAGCTTTTAAATTTTTAAATTTTTAAATTTTGTTTAACTTTTACTTTGCCATTCAAAATACTTTTTCCTGTCCAGAGGTCTGACCACTGTTCCCCAAACCAGTCTTATATCTGTCTCTCTGTTCTTGCCTCTGCCTTGCTTACTGCCTCACCTGGAACAGCTCTGAGATTCTCTTCTCCCCTCTGAAATGGGGAGACTAAAAGTCCCTATCTCATAGGGTATTCTGTGGATCATAAAAGTTGATGCTAGGAAAGTTCTACGCACATTACCCCTGCCCCCCGCTTGACCAACACAAATCAGCTCCTCCCAAGCCAACCTCAAGCGTCTCCTCTTTAATGAAGCTCTTCACTGCTCCTGAATCAAAAGGACACTATCTACCATCACATGACAAAGGACCCAACCTGCGCCACTGCTGCTGGGATTGTTTCTGACACTGCTGAGCTCCTACGTGAACTCCATAACCCTTCAGCTTTGTAACTTTCTCCACAAATCTGAAGTTCTCACAGAGCAGAGATCACATCTTTGCTTATATATATATATTTATTTCACACTCATAACTCCTTCTGTAGCTCAGGAACCTGTATACAGTAAGTACTTAAATGTTTCACTGCTGACCATTACAGGACCTTAATTGTGATTAAAGTTGGCAAGCAAACAAAACAAAAAGCATATTTTTCCCAAGTGTACGTTTATACACACACACACACGTGTATGTATGTATTTTGTAGGCATATATATCCATATATGCATTTACATGCAAATATGTGAATGTAAATACCTTTATAAATATCCATATATATATATTCAAGTATTTATATAGGTATTTGCATATATACATAAATGCATGCCTGCGTGTGTGCACTTCAATTAGCACTGATTCCCGACACTTTAGGTATATTCTTCTGTTCCTAGTAATTCAAACATCTATTAAGCCCTGCACTCTCCAAAGCAGTCAATAATTAAACTAATTAGTATTTTTTGTAAAAAAAAATTTAAAACACAAAAATCACCAGGAAATAGGACACTGAAAGTGGTATCTTTGGAAAGCAAAGAACATACCAGCAAGGTCAATAAATAACCCTTTATGATTACGTAGCTGACTTCATTCACACAGATGGTCATCTAAATAAACATTCCAAAGTTTCATACCTTTCTGAAATGCAAAGTTTCATACCTTTCTGAATTCAGAGTCTGATCGGCATAATCACTTTTCAAAGCATCTAATTCACTCTGAAGAAAGGCTATGTTTGTCTGTGCTTCTAAAAGATCTTTCTTAACTTTCTGATTTTCCTGGAGAAAAGGAACAGCACAGGCCATTAGATTTGGGGCATCTTCCACCCAGGAGAGTCAAGTGTAGCAGAACCTCGCACCCCAAACCCGTATCTCCATAGTTCTTCAAATCTTGGTGTTCAAAGAACTAGTTACCAATTCAAGGTGATTTGAAATTATCATAAAGTATTAAAGTCACAAAAAGCTAAATCCTTGAAGTTGTTCTCTTTTTTAATGTTTGACATTTGGTGCCAAAAAACACCAGTCAAGACATGATCATGACATATTTTAACATGTTACTGGCAAATTAACTCAGATCAAATATGTAAACATCTGTTTTACTCAATGAGAGCTATGAATCTACTGAAAATATTCTGTGGAATTAATAGTACCTATCACCAGGCAGACCGGCTAGTTTTTACAATAAATCCTATCACCTAACATCTGTAAGTTTTGTGCTTAAAATAAACTAGTGTAGTTTTAAAAATGTCTATGTTTTTCTAAAAACAGAAAACAAAAAAGCATTGGAGGCTTCTGGTGCAAAATGATGGACTGAGCACTCTTCTTTCCCTTTAAAGACCCCATTCACATGAAATGCCAAATAACATGAAATAAACCAATACAAGTTACAAGAACGCAAGAAGGGCCCCCCAACAGTCAAATGAATTAAATACATTTATGGAAGATGGAAACTGGGTGGAAATGTGCTGACAAAAGAGAAGAGAGCAGGAGCACAGGAGGTCTGGAAGAGGCATGGGGGAAGACTGTACTATAGAGCAAAGGAGGCAATTGGCCAGGCAGAACCCCCAAACAGTCAGAAATGGGGCTTAAAAACAGAGGTTAAATTTGTGTATTAAGGAACACGGCCGCCAGCCCCAGGCCATCCCCTCTAATACTCACAAAGAATAGCAGATAGAGTCGATTCCCAAGGCTGTGAGACAGGGCTTGTCTTTTTAAAGAGAACTGAATTGGTTGCCTGGGTGGCGCTGTCAGTTAAGCATCCAACTCCTGGTTTGGGCTCAAGTCCTGATCTCAGGGTCATGAGACAGAGCCCCACTCAGGCTCTGTGCTCAGCATGGAGTCTGTTTCAGATTCTCTGCCTCTCCCTCTGCCCTCACTTGCTCTCTCTCTTTCAAACAAATAAATAAAATCTTAAAAAAAAAAAAAATAGACAAAGAACCGAATGACCCCTATACGGTGCGCTGAGGCTTCTCTCTGAATATCCATATCCCACTCCTTCTGGTCATCAGGGGTCCCCCGGCCTGACAGCCAGCTTCACACACACAGCTCCTAGGAAGACACTCTCTCAGGGAGGAGGCCCCGAGGTAAACAGATCTATTTATCTAGCTGCACAGGAATCCTACACCAGCTACCTAAAATGCTCGGAAATTCCAGGATGACATATGGGTAGTGAGTTTAAAAAACTATCAGTCCAGTAAGAACAGAAATTTTGTAGACTCCAGAATTAACATTTTCAAGGAGAAAAAACAAATTCCATGCTTTGGGAAGAATTTAAAAGAAAAAAAAAAAGTTGGAAGGCATCAGTGGATGGTATCCTGAGGATGCCAGAGTTTCTTTTTACAAGAAACCAAAAACTCAACCAGGAAATGCAAGAAAAATAAGCAATTCTACAAGAAAGTCATGATCCAAATACAGAGCCAACTAAGAAGTGGCAGAATCTGGAACTCCAACTTGACCATGAGGCTGGGCGCCTTCTCTTCTGAGTGGTGCGGGGATAATGACTGGAGAGAAAGAAACACACTTATGGCACAGCTGGCTCACTTCTGGGCTCTGCAATGAGAATATTTAGAGTCCTAATAAAGGAAATGTTCACTAGTGGCTTTAAACTTCTAGAGTCCTCCTACAAACAAAATAAAGACAACTTAATGATGATGAAAAAACAGATGCAAATGCTGACAACCTGGCAACAGAAAGACCAAAGATAGGGTCATCAAGGTGGGAAATGGGCAGAGAGAGGAACGCCGGAGGAAGAAAAGGGCAATTATAACCTCATCTCACAAAGCCAGGGGCACAGACCAGAGCTGGAGTTGCAGGAATGCAGGGTTAACTATGTGAAGTGCAAGGGCCATGCCGTCATTGCTTTGAGCAAGAAATAAATAAAAGCATTCACAACAGGTGGGGCATCCTTGAGGGTAAAAGCCTGAATAACACCTTTGGTCAAAGGTTTCTCTAACTGCAGTACTAATTTCTCTCCATCCCCAGAACACTGATAAACAGCATGATTATGTCTAGTGATTGAAGAGGAAATGTATTTCTGTAAATGAAAGGTGATTCTTACCATTGATAAATCATAAATTTGCTTTTTTAATGCAGCCACATCTTCTTTTTGACTTACGTGTTTCGACTGTTCTTCTAGCTGAAAGAGCAAATAAAGGCTGTGCATTTACAAACTCACTTTGGATTGATTCAGTTAAGTTTATGAGTATCCTTGAATATACAGATATGGGAATTCTAAAAGTCTTCAATTTTCAACATTTTACAACTTTGTAAATCATTAAGCTACATATAATCCATGAGGATTTGAAAATTTGCTTTCAATAATTTAAGCATTTAAAAAGGGGGTTTTATCGCTTAATGATTTCTTTCGAAACAACTGAAAAGTCCTTTTGGGAAACCATTCAACTATTAAGTGATTTAATTTTGCCCTTTCAGTTATGTTGCCTATGAGTCTGGACCTTTGTATTCTCCTAGAAATTTATCTGCGCTTAACGCTTTCTATCCTGTATTATAATTATTTATGAATGCCTTACTTCTCCTACCAGAGTCTAAGATTTTTAACAGCAGAGTTAGTGTCAGATTCACCTGTTTTCTTCACAGTGACTCCAGTAAATGCTTATTAAAATAACTGAAATCAATAACATTTAAGTGTGATAGGAAGCTAGTGACATACACACACAATTCTCTATGAATATATACCGGAGCTTTGCTTTCTGGTTGACTTGTTAGTATTACCAGACTTTAAACCAGCTCAGGAGATCTCTAACATGGGCAACAAAAATGTCTTTTTGTTTCCTGACAGTCCCTGGGAATGGTGAGAATCCGTGGGTTTCCATTAACTGAGTAGTTATGCACTGACCAAAATGAATGCTGTATTTCATCAATTCTAAGTCAAAGCCTAAGTAATCTGATGCTGGATTTTCTTCATCTTACCAGATGCCTCAACTAAAGGTTTTCACACACTGAGGTCATGACTGCCACGTGGCTGACTCTGAGAAGAGCCCTTGATTTTTTCAGATGCATGCTAATTTCAGAGAAAAAAAAAAACTAGAGGGAAAAAACTAGTTCCTCAGAATCCATGGCATAGGGTAATGGCAGTCATAGCAATTTGTAAACTTTTCCAGTTTAAGCCTTTAACATTCCCTCACGTAAATCACCATCTGTTCTCTCGCAGAACAAGCCTCCCGAGCCAGCAGGAAGTCTGGTACAAGTGAGAAAGTGCAAACTGGGTAGCAAGACAACTCCATGGCTTATGAGCTCTGTGACTCGAGAACTCAGTGTCCTCAGCTGTGAAAGCAGGAGACTTAACCTATCCTCAGAAAACGTTTGAGAATTAAATTTAAAAATTATGAAAAAGAGCTGAAGAAACTATAAAATCAGTAACATCTCAGCTATTATGGTTAAGCAGGACAGTCAATTATTAATCCCATTTTACAAATGAGAAACGAAATGGTAAAATAATGAAGCCAATTGTCCCAGGTACAGCAGGAAGAAAGTAGCATCGTCTCGATGAGAACTCCGGTCCCATCACTTCTGACTCTCACTGTTCAGGGCCTATGTGGTCGTCATCATATGCCTCACCGTGGCAAGAAATTTTGCATCTTTTCTGCCTAACTTGCTTCTAGCCTAAAGATGTGGGAAGACAGGAAAATAACTGAGAACCGGGGTTAGGACAATCTGTGACTCTGGCATCAACAAGGGACTAGTCCGTTCAAATTCTGCAATTCAAGTATCTTATGTCTCGTCTAATGGCCTCTGTCAATTAGAGAAAAGGTTGACAGTGATCATAATTTCCCAAGAAGGTTACTGGGGAGATTTTTAATAATCCCAGAGGTTTGAATTGCAGTAGTCTACAAAATACAGCTAATCGTGCCTTAATCTCACTGAATATAAACATTGGAGACAGCATTAAAGGTTATCACATGAACAACCAGAGAAGCAAAGTGATGTGCCCAAAGTCACAAGGCCACTTTCAAGGATGATTCTTTTTTAAGTATCTATTTTCAGTTTAGCCAAGGTATTTCCACTCATTATAGAGACGATCCACATGCAAGAGGTGGATCCAGTACCACGCAGCAGAGAGCCTGTGCCGGCCGGGGAGAGCCAATGTGACGCATCTCTTCCCAAACTCTGCACTCAGTCATGTCAACTTGGTAGCTTGAAATTGTTAATGGTGAGAGCATTAACACCGTGGAAATCAGCAAATATTACAGATTCCTCCCTGACCCCCTTCCCCCTCCAGAGCCCATTGTTAAGTAGCTACCAGCATACCACTGGGTGAAACACACCCTACTCATTAGAAACCAAACACAGCAAAGGCCAAACCCAATCAAACTTTTGCTCACATTTCAGCAAGTTCTCTCCCACCTCCTGCTGATCAGGGGTCCCCTAGATCTGGAACTTTCTGCATAGAAGAAGAGCATTTACTTCATCTAATAAATATTCACTGAATACTGACCATGCACCTTGCGGTTAGCTGGGGGCAAGGATACAGGCATACGTGACCAGTAAAGACAGGATCCCTCTGTCATGAGCAGAGCTGAGCATGTGGGCATTGAGGGCACCTGAGGAAGGAAAACTAGGGTTTGATGGACAACTGTTCAAGGGGTCAGAAATATTTATTAGACCTGTGCAGAAGATAGGTTGCCCTTGAAACGGAAAAGAAAATCAGGGACCTTTAAAAATCCATCTTTCCAGGGAGCCCAGTTTGACTCTGAAATCTGATTCCAAATGCTGCTTTAATATGATTCCCAATGCCTTTAGTTGCTAATAACTTAAACACACTCATACACCAAGGCTCTTCCTAGAAGCCTCGCTGCCACAAACATACCTTTTTGAGTTTCTTTATTGTCACCTGTAGATCCCCTACTTCTGTTTCATACTGACGTCTGAGGTCACTGAGGGCTTCCTCAGCCTTACGTTTTTCCTAAAAAAAAAAAAAAAAGATTGTACTGATTTAAACAGTTTCTTCAAAGCCCCACAGAGCAAGAAATGTTTTGTGTCAAAGTAAGGCTGATCCCCAGTCTCCCACACAGGGAGGGCAAGAAGGGATGGCGGAAGTAAACCAAATGACTTTGGAGGTACAGCTCTTTTGGAATTGAAACCTGTGGAAGTGAAAGCCGACATGCACACATCACCTGGAGAGACGCCTCTAAGACTATTACTCATGTTGTGACAGGAGGCCAGGGCACATCTATTAACTAGTTTAAGTAGTTATTGCTGTTATTAATTAAAAGATATGGCAAGAGCCAAGGGCCCAAGTGCTTGCCTGAACCCTATCATGTCATCAGGGCCCAGGAAGGTCTGGTGGGTTTGTCTTTTCCAAGAGCTTACACCTTTATCTGAATTCAAATCACATCACCTGCAAATTTCTATGCTAAGTGCTTCCACATGGGCTGGTTCTTCTCAAATGTGTCCTGCCTGGATCAGTGAATGGCAAGGGGCACCCCAGGAGGTCAGGGGCTGCAGGTCCCAGGAGCCCAGACATCTTTAAATGTCCTTTTTCTCTTCGCAAAGTATGGAACTTTGTGCCCTATGTTTAGTATTCAAATAAATTATGTTAATAGCCAGTGAAATTGAGTGTGCAGCTATCCCCTGATAGTCTACTATATACCAACAGACCTGAGCACAGGGGGACAGAGCAGGAGCAAGGCAGACAAATGTGCATGCCGGTGGGGGAAGACAGGAGGTAAAGACGATCTCAGGAAGTAATACAGGGAGAAACTGACAGGGAGATGTGACAGGAACTGAGTTCGACAGGGGTAAGGTAAGGCCTCTCTGCAGGGGAGACATGATCCCTGTCTGACACCTGCCTGAGTTACAGGGTCTTGCGACCCACTTACTGGCTGTCTAGCTGAGACAACTTACTTGGAGCCTTCATTTCCTTATTGGATTAATGTGAGGATTATATTAAATTACCCAAGTAAATTAAATAATCCATATAAATTAAATAATCCATGTAAATTAAATATTCTATGCTTAGGAGGAAATGTGTAGGAGAAGAGTAACATCTTCACTCATGGTAACCTTTTTTAAGCACATCTCTTGACTTTATCCAGCTCTACAGGTGAGGCAGCAAATGTTGCCACTTCACAGGTGGATGAAGACGGGAAGCCTCCCAATGAGGCACTACCTCGGACAGCCTTCCTGGCATTGAAGTGGACCCTGATGTAGCTAGGCAAGTCTTCTCACTAAATCCAGGGCCACAACCCTAAACAACTTTTATGGTTTAAAAATATTTTATTCAGAGCTCAATAAAGGAAATTATCACCATGTAGCTCTTTCCATTCCCAACCTGTCAAGATGCCAAGAGATCGGGTAGGGGGTCACTACAGTAACTTAGGTAGATGGTAGTGGTTCACACCAACTCATCACAAACTTCCAGGAAAGTGAAAGGGAGGGAAGCTTTCCCAAATCATTCTATGAGACCAGCACTGGCCTGATTACAAAAATCTAACACATTAAGAGAAAACCACAAACCAGTATCTTTTATGAGTATGGATGCAAAAATAATAAACAAAATTTAGCAAAATGAATTCAACAAGATTCAAAAATGAAAATACATCATAAATAAATGAGGTTTATCCCCAGAGTACAAGTGTATTTTAATACTTGAAAATCAATGTAATTCACCACATTGATGTTCTAAAAAAGAAAAAAGCCATTGTCATTTCAAAAGATACAGAAAAACATCTGATGAAATCCAACATTCCATTCCTAATTAAAGCAACTCTTAGCCAACCAGGAACATGCGCAAAATTCAATAAAGGGCTTCTATGAACAGCATGCCACCAACATCATACTTCTTGTTGAGAGAGAAATTACAGACGAGGATGTCTGCTCTCCCTTTTCTTGTTCTAACCAGTGCAATAAGGAGAGAAAAATAAAGTGATCATTCACGCCAGAAAGAGAGAAGTAAAGCTGTCTTTATTCATAGATTACATACCATTTACCTAGAAAATCTGACGGAATCTACCACAAAAGCTGCTGAGTGTGAACAATGTAAACAAATAAGATAGGGCATAAGATCTATATGTAAAAATCAAGTGTATTTCTATATATTCACAATGGACAACCAGAAGTTGAAAGTTTTAACAACACTGTTTAGAGTAGCATTAAAATATCAAATAGTTAGGAAGAATCTGAGGAAAGATTTATAAGATCTTTATGTTGTACACTACAGAACATTGCTAAGAGAAATTAAAGAAGACCTAAATAAATGGAGAATACATCCAGTTTATGGATCAAATTATTCATTATTGTTAAGATGCCACTTCTCCCCAAATTGATCTATAAATGCAATGAAACCAAATCAACCCCCCAGAATGTTTGGGTTTTTGTTTTTTTGTTTTTGTTTTTAAGAAACTGACAAGCTGAATCTATGGAAATTAAAGGATCTAAAATAGCCAAGACAATTTTGAAAAACAACAAAGTTCTTTCAACCTAAATGTGAGACAGGAGTCCATCAAAATCCTAAAGGAGAACACAACAGCAACCTCTTCGACCTCAGCGGCAGCAACTTCTTCAAAGAAACATCGCCAAAGGCAAGGGAAGCAAGGGCAAAAATGAACTACTGGGACTTCATCAGGATAAAAAGCTTTTGCACAGCAAAGGAAACAGTCAACAAAACCAAAAGACAACCAATAGAATGGGAGAAGATATTTGCAAATGACATATCAGATAAAGGGCTAGTATCCAAAATCTATAAAGAACTTATCAAATTCAACGCCCAAAGAACAAATAATCCAATCAAGAAATAGGCAGAAGACATGAACAGACATTTCTGCAAAGAAGACATCCAAATGGCCAACAGACACACGAAAAAGTGCTCAACTTCACTCGGCATCAGGGAAATCCAAATCAAAACCTTAATGAGATACCACCTCACACCCGTCAGAATGGCTAAAATTAACAAGTCAGGAAACAACAGATGTTGGCGAGGATGCAGAGAAAGGGGAACCCTCCTACACCGTTGGTGGGAATGCAAGCTGGTGCAGCCACTCTGGAAAACAGTATGGAGGTTCCTCAAACAGTTGAAAATAGAGCTACCCTATGATCCAGCAATTGCACTACTGGGTATTTACCCCAAAGATACAAATGTAGTGATCTGAAGGGGTATGTGCACTCCGATGTTTACAGCAGCAACGTCCACGATAGCCAAACTATGGAAGAGCCAAGATGTCCATCGACAGAAAAATGGATAAAGAAGATGTGGTCTATATATAAAATGGAATATTATGCAGCCATCAAAAGGAATGAAATCTTGCCATTTGCAATGATGTGGATGGAACTGGAGGGTGTTATGCTGAGCGAAATAAGTCAATCAGAGAAAGACATGTATCATATGACCTCACTGATATGAGGAATTCTTAATCTCAGGAAACAAACTGAGGGTTGCTGGAGTGGGGTGGGTGGGAGGGACGGGGTGGCTGGGTGATAGACATTGGGGAGGGTATGTGCTATGGTGAGTGCTGTGAAGTGTGCAAGACTGTTGAATCACAGATCTGTACCTCTGAAGCAAATAATGCATTATATGTTAAAAAAAAAAAAAAGGAAAGAAGAAGATAGCAGGAGGGGAAGAATGAAGGGGAGTAAGTCGGAGGGGGAGATGAACCATGAGAGATGATGGACTCTGAGAAACAAACTGAGGGTTCTAGAGGGGAGGGGGTAGGGGGATGTGTTAGCCTGGTGATGGGTACTAAAGAGGGCACACAGTGAATGGAGCACTGGGTGTTATACGCAAACAATGAATCATGGAACACTACATCAAAAACTAATGATGTAATGTAATGTATGGTGATTAACATAATAAAATTTTTAAAAAAGAAAAGAAAAACAACAAAGTTGAACTAATATTACGTGATTTCAAGACTTATTATAAAACAATAGTCACCAAAATAATGTAATATTGGCATAAAGTAATCAATGGAACAAACCAGAGAGCCCAGAAATAAAGCCACACAAATACAGTAAACCAATTTGGGACAAAGTGCAAAGGCAATTCAATGGAGAACAAATAGTCTTTTCAACAAACAGTGCTAGAACAACTGGATATCTGCTTGCAAAATAATATGAACTTCGATCCATATCTTCCAAAAATGGATCCTAAATGTAAAATCTAAAACAAATAAAACTTACAGAAGGAAACAGCAGAAAAATCTTTGTGACCTTGGATTAGGCAAAGATTCCTTAGATGCCAAAAAGCCTGATCCATTAAAGAAAAATTGACAAATTGGACTTCATCAAAATGAAAACTTTCTACTCTTCAAAATACACTGTTAGGAGACTGAAAAGACAAGTCACAGTGTGGACGAGAATTTTAAAAACAGAATATATAAAGAGCTCTCAAAACTCCCTAACAGGGGCGCCTGGGTGGCGTAGTCGATTAAGCATCTGACTCTTGGTTTTGGCTCAGGTCATGATCTCAAGGTCGTCAGGCTCTGTGTGGAGTTGGCTTGAGATTCTCTCCCCTCTCCCTTTGTCCCTCTTGCTCAATTGCTCAATTGCGTGCGCGCTCTCTCTCTAAAATAAATAAATAAATCTTAAAAAAACCTGTATTTAAAACAAAACAAACAAAAAAAACCCTTCCATAACAAGAAAACTACCTAATTTTTAAAGTGAACAAAAGATGTTAACAGATATTTCACCAAAGAAGATACCCAGTGGTTTCCGAGCAAGGAGGGCAGAGGAGGGAGGAAGGGAGGCATGCGGAGGGGGCCTGAGGAAACCTAGACGGTGGACGGATCCACCCATGATGTTGGCTGTGGTGGCGGTTTCACGGTGCATGGGTCCACCCAGTGTTACCATCTTCGATACTGTAAACCTGTGCAGCTCCTTGAATGTCAATTCTACTTCACACCTAAAATACTTACCCGGAGCAATGGAGTAACACTGTAGGTACAACAGGAGTCAAGGTCAGGAAGAGCTGAATAAGGTCAGAGGACTGCGAGGGAGCATTAAGGGGAGATTTTCTCTGCGCTTGGCGGAGCTGGGGAACACGGGAAGGAGGGGCAAAGAAAACAGATGGAGCGAAGGAAGAGGGACGATCATGCCGGACCAGTGCTGTGCAGTGAAGAGTCGCAGGGAGCCGAGCAGAGCCAGATGTTATAATGAACCGCACATGAAGTTACAAGGAGAGGGGGCCCTGGTCAGGGCTCCAACACCAACCACAGGTCTGCTCCTCATGTACTTGGTCGGAAGAAGTGGTGGGACTGATGGCAGCAGAGCATGTGTGCCTGGTAAGTGTACGACGAAGGAAGGAGCGCACAGATTAAATGGATGGAGAGGGGAAAAAGGCAGAAAAGAGTATATGATTTTCCTGTTTCTTGACTACAACAAATGGAGTGCTCACAGAAGAATGGGCTCTCCACTGCACTAACGCAGGCCCATGGACTCCGAGCCACTCACTCTGTTGAATATGACCTCCAAACAGTTACTAAACTGGTCATTAAGAGATAAGACGACAAAGAGACCCGAAGTCATATATGTAACAAAGCGGTCTGAGGTAAAGAATCTGGAAGGACACAAAGCACGAAGAGCAACAGAAAAGAGCAAGCCGGCCACAGCCATGGTGCCAGGCACTCATACACATCACCAGGCTGGACCTCCGTGAAGCAGGTTGGTGGCATTACCCCATTCTAAAAATGGTACCACAAAGGTCAGAGGTCCGGTTATTTTCCCAGGACCACCTGCCCAGGCAAAGGCAGAGCCAGGAAGCACACTAAAGGCCTATCAGATGTCAATGCTCAGGCCCTTCTCACTCCATCCTGCTGCCTCTCAGACGCAACAGGACAACTGAATAGAAAACGTCCACCCCAACATTAGCCTTCACCCAGCTATAGTTTATAAGGAAAACGGACAAGTATTGCTTCTACAGAAATCATTGAAGGTAACAACTTTCAACCGTAAGAGTTCCTTCAGTGATGAATAAAGTACATTCCATTATAAAACACTGAAGTTCACAGAGAGAATTTTAATTTCCCTGCAATCTAGAAATTTAAAGTTGGCAGTGGACATGGTCAGGGAGACTGTGGCATAAAAGCTGAGCCACCCTCCTCTACCCAAGGGGGGCTCTGCCTTCCTCCTCGGGCCTCAGCTCCCACGGCACCCCCACAAAGAGGCCCCTGACCTCCCGACTTCTTCTCCCCACGGCTGTCGACCACACTTGCTCTTCACTCATAGCTACTGAAATTATCTACTTTATTTGATTATTTATTATCTCTCTCCTTAATCTACCCCCGAAACCACAACCACCAAAAATGCCCTCATTGAGAGCCCCTGCCCAGTGCCCGGTCTGTAAAAGGCACTCCATCAGGATTCGCAGAAAGACTGGGCCAATCCCACAAACTCACATCTTTCCGCGTCTTGTGTTCTGCTGCCTGAATCCTCTGATCCATCTCCTCCTCCAGCTCACTCAACTGCATGGCTGCCTTGTCCTGGGCTCTGAAATGCAAGAGGACGCACACCTTTTCACTGCAGAGACAGCTTCAACCTCATCTATTTCAAGCCCTATTTTACAGATGAGGAGAAACACACCATTTAAAATAATAGTCCCTGTTCCTTCCACATAATAAGACAGGATTGGCACTTTGACCATTTGGCTGTAAAATAACATTAAAACTAGATATTTAGTAAATGGTATAAATTAGACAAAATAGTATTAAACTAGATCATGGCAAAGAACAGCTAAAGATATCAAAATCACTGGGAAGCTCTCAATAAATTCTGAAAATCCTTTTTGCTCCCATGACTGAGCGACAATCCTGGACAAAAAAAAAAAGAACCCCATGGCAAACAGATCTTTAGATAGAATTCCGAAATGTTATCATACAAAACACACAATGTTATATGCTACAGTTAGAAGGGGGGGAAAGGAATCTCAAAAATTATTTCTAATCAGTTCCCTAAAGTTCTAGAATAAAAATACAGTCTTTACATTGTAGAAAAATTCTGTTTCTTTTACTAATGTCATCCCTAAATCACCTCTCTATAGAGGCAGAGCACACTGATTTGCCAAAAAGTTAGAAATGGGAACGTTTCATTGAGGAGAGTTCTGGGATAATTTTCCTGAGCAATTGGCTAGTATAGAGACATCTGTCACTTTACAATGGTGGAGGCTGCAGATTAAACCCTAAAAAAAGTATTTTTAGTATTTTTTTGTTCTCTCTCTGCTGTACGTCTATCTAAATTTTCTCATACATACGTCTTGCCTATTCAACTAGATGACAAGAGACTTGAAAGCAGCCACGACGGGATTTGGAGGGTCAATGACACACTGCCAATAAAAAGTAGAGAATAGGACCTAAATAGAAGACCTCCTGTCTTCCGATTTGATGGCTTCTGAGACACCATCTTATCTCCTGCTTTCTACTTGCTGACTCCCTTGTAACAGTCTGTGCATGCATTACTTTAATTCCTATATAAAGTTCCAAATGAGTCCTGAGGGATGGGGAGAAGGCTCCAAAATAAAATTTTGAGTGACTTACTACTATTTTCCGCTTGTGTTTTCTTCATCCTTACCTGACAGCCTGCCCAAAGGGATGTCAACCTCGTTTGGAAAGTTAGCTATTTCTGGTTCATTTATAAGCACCTGCTATCTGAAATCTAGGAGTTACATATCTCCACAGCAAGTTTGTTTTGTTGGTCAACTCTGGGACTGTAAAATAGCCAAGTCCGTTCTCTCCCTATGACCATTTTTCCGACCGCTCCTTCGTGACATCCAGGACTGTTCCTGAATGTGTTCTTCCTGCCTTCCTCACTCCTGAACAATGGTTTTTTGTTTTGTTTTGTTTTGTTTTGTTTGGTAAGTCAGGGTAGTCTATGATGCCACCGTGTTTGCCCCAGCAACTCCTAACCCCCAGTGAAATGTCTGGTGCGAGGAAGACTGTCCACTCTAACCCAATCCAGACATTCGGACCATCCTTCAGGTGCAAGCACAGAGCGAAAAGCTAGAGACCCACCCCCATCCAAAATGCCAGGTGAGGGTGGATGGTCCTCCGCTAAGAACATAAGAGAACTTCACAGTCATCACGGAAGCACGTCAGCGAGATCTCTGACAGCTGGGACAGAGCCTGACTTTGGCTCCCACCCCGACCACAAAGCAGCAGGAAGGAGAAAAGCAGGGCACGGCTCAGTACAGATAACACACTCACTCCGCGGGGGTGCACAGCAGCTTGGCTGGTGATGAGAACATGAGGAATGCCATTCTTTTTTCCCTTGTGGGTTTACATGGTACTATCCTTAAAGGTCACATATATATGTGTGTGTGTGGGTGGGTGTGTGTGTATGGAAGTTTGTCTGTTTTAACAGGTATTCCTGGACACTTTAAAAACTCAACATGTGTGTCTGTGAATCAGCCCCAGTTTACAGAATTTGGAGTTCATAGGACCCTACTATCCTACTGAAAGCCCCTAGCAGACAAACTTGAAGGAAAATTTCAGAGTCGGGAACTGAAAATGTTCTTAAGAAACTCCCTGTGAATAGCTCCACTCTTGCATGACTCCAGAACTATAAAAAGTCCTATGAAGCATCGTTTTAAAACACTCCTATATTTTAATTCCCTTCACTTAAACTCCAAAAGGTTAACTAGATAATAGTCTGATCATCATTTGGAAGGAAAGAATAAAGAGAGGAGTACCCTCTCCTCCCCCCCCCTTGCAGATGGGGCGCATCCTATCAAAGGGGCCTTCACAAGTTCTGGGTAGAAACCAGCAGGATGCACCATTCAGAGATCTGGTGAAACAGATGGCAGCGAGAAGCATCTTTGGGGCAGAACAGCCGGGAATTACAGCAAACAAAACGCTCTCTTTCCCACTAATGCCAAAGGACTGTGGTCCTTCCAGGGAGCAAAAAGGCTGATGTTCAGACTGTAACACATGTAAACTCTTCCTCTGCACTGGGCTGCTGGTAAAGCCAGTAAGATATCGATGTGAACCAGCCATGGCTTATACAAACCGTATGACAGTACAGGTTTCAAGCTTTTTGGCTTCCAGTTCAGGCTGGGTGAGGAAGGCCAGAGACAGGAAGGCCCACCACTGAGCACCCACCATGTGGTTGGTCTGGTGCGGGGGTTTCCACCCAGCACATCATCTCCTGTGCCTCCACACCCTGAGAACGTGAATATTTACAGTCTCATTCTACAGATACAGAAACCTGCCCGAAGTCACACACCTGTCCGTCAGAAGGCCAGGCTTCAAGTACAGTCCTGTCCACCTCTCTGGAAAAGAAGTTTCCTGTATGTTTCAAGTGGCTGGATATAAGATAACAAACCTCTCTGAACTGTTCTGTAGGGAATCACTGGTCTTGAAAAGTTTATAGGATAGGATCACAGTGACCTACTGATGAACTGCTGGCTGCCCCTACAGAGTACTGCCCGACTCAGCTTTTTTCGTGCTGGTTCAGTTTAGGAAGCTCCAGATGCCCGAGGTTCAGGAAGTCCATCCACATCATAACATGATCGTGCAGTTCAGTCCACGTGCCACCTGGACACAGAGCCAGTTGAAGTAACCCACGTGCCACTGAGAAAGGAAGGGCTTCAGGCACCCGGGTGGCTCAGTCGGTTAAGCATCCAACTCTTGATTTCAGCTCAGGTCATGATCTCAGGGTCATCAGATCGAGCCCCGTGTTGGACTCCATGCTCGCATATGAGCCTGCTTAAGATTCTCTCTCCCTCTGTCCCTCCCCTCACCCCCACTCAGCTCACATTCTCTCTCTCTCTCTAAAAAAAAAAAAAGAAAGACAGGAAGGGCTTCAATACCTCTTCACCGCAATGGCCAGGTTTTCCATTTCTGTGCTCTGCAGTTTGATCTCGCGGATAAAGTTCCTTATAACATGTTCGTACGGCTGAATTAGTCTTGGCTCCACAAGGTTGATGTTTAGATACAAGGTACTAACTTGCTCTTTTCTGCCAAGAAAACAAAAACAAAAAAAACCCTAAAATTAAAAGCTAAATTAAACCAAGTAAAAAATAAAAAGGCAAATTTTCAGAATACTTTTAGGAATGAGACATATAAGAATGAAGAAAAGAGAAAACAATAATAGAAGGACCAGAAGCAGTCAGAGATGCTGTGGCATTATTCTCTGTATTATTTTTAAAATGTAACAGCAAGTTTATTTTTTCCCAGATTTATTGAGGCATTACTGATAAATAAAAACTGTATATATTTAGGTTTCCAAGTCATGATTTAGTGTTAGAAGATGTAGACTGGTGAGGGAAGAGAAATGCATAGGGAGGGATTGACAGGTAGGGGCATTCTTTGTTATTACTGTAGGATTTTTTTAAAAGAAAGGTAAATAGGGGGCATCTGGTTGGCTCAGTCAGTACAAGAGTTCCAGCTGCACTTTGGACATGGAGAGAAAGAAAAAGGAAGGAAGGAAGGAAGGAAGGAAGGAAGGAAGGAAGGAAGGAAGGAAGGAAGGAAGGAAGGAAGGAAGAAAGGAAAGAAAGAAAGAAAAAGAAAAGAGAAGAAAGAAAGGAGTAGAAATAGAAATAGAAATAGAAAATGAAAAAAGAAAGGTAATAAGATACACAGAAAAACATTAGGTAACCATTAAACTGATGAATAACATGTTCCACCAATCCCTAATAAGACATATTTCAGCCTTTGATCATAAGAGTGAATGTACCTATTATTTTATAGTCAAAAATTACTTCATATAAATTCACATTTATATGTGACAATCCTCATACTTGTCATTATTAACTTTTATTAAAAGACATATATTCCAGAGTCGTTTCAAAAGAAAAACTGGGCAGCTCAGCTCCTGGAGGACAAAGGTGTGAGTCAGTGGGGTTAGCAGTACTACCGACTCAAGGTCAGTGGCTGACACGCTAAGTGTACAGACAGGAGACTCTGTGAAGACATGGGAAGGTAGCCATCGAAAAGCCAAGGAGACAGGCCTCATTAAGAACCAACTCCGCGGGTGCCTTGACCTGAGACTTCTGGCCTCAGAACTGTATGAAAATAAATTTCAGTTGTTTAAGCCACCAGTCTGGTATTTGTTACTAGAAATTCCTAGGCAGCCACAGCAAACAATAAAAGGCCCAACGTCCCAGAGTGACTGAGTGACAGAGCTGAGATTCCACCCCACTCTGATGTCACAGACCACATGATCCGCCATAACATTATTTTGCTTCCCAATTGTGTTAAAGCATCTGAACCGTGGCAGAAGAAATGGGATTCAAAATTAATTCACAGAACTATGAAACACTGCAAAATGTGAGGTATATATTAACCTAGAGGCTTAGTTAGGCATGGCCTCAAGGTGTGTCCATGAGCTATAAACTCCCCCAGGTTTGCGCTTAAAAATAAACTGCTCAGTCTGTGCAGAGGCCAATTATGATTGAAAAGAACTGCTCAAGTGAAATATTATTAATAAAGCTGCAGGATTAAGTCACTTTATTTGATATAAGATGCAGGAAGTGGCCACCATCCTTCCCATCAGAGCTGAGTACAAACACTAGTCACAATAGTGAGCCGTATTTACTAGAGCAATAAACAAAACAAAACAAAACTACTCTTAGATTGTCCCATGCAACTTCAATGCATAACAGGATCATTAATTTCTTTGCCTTTCGTCAGTTACTGATCACCAGCAGGATACAAAACATAAAAACTTTCTCCTTTACAGGAACCTGCCTGTCAGAGATGGCCATTAAGATACTGTCACCTAGAGTCCTTGCTTATTGGCCAACAGCACAATAAAATGCTCACAAGTAGAGATCAGCAGCTTTCCTGACTTTCTGCAAATTTCAAAAATAAGAAAGAAACAATGATTTGTAAATTTTTTTGCTGGTCTTGACATTATAAAGAATTTCAGAAATGGTTTACAGTGAAATATACAAACAGATCAATTATGGAAAATATCTGCATTAGCAGAAAATATGTGATATGGTTAACCACTGTGCTACAGGCTAGCTGAATAGTCATCTATCCTGCCTCTTATTACAGGGCACACAGGGAGAAATGACTTCCAGGAACTGCAGGCAGGAAGACTAGAGTCATGTGACTAGTTCTGGTCAATGGAACAGGAACAGAAATGCTGTGTTGGCCACTTCCACGCTTGTCCCCAAAAATCCTTTGTAAGATCCTCGGCTTCTATTCATTCGTATTCTCCCTCTCTCTGTCTCTCTCTTTCTCTGTCTCTCTCTCTCTCTCAGCATCTCTCCCTCCAACCCCCTTCCCTCTCTCTCTTCCTGCTCCTTCCCTACCTCCCTCCATCTCTCCTTCCTCATCTCCACACCTGAAGTGAAGAACTCCAATATGGCGAAGCCATGGGATAGAATGCGCTTGGCTTCCTGAATCACCACACTGAGCCTAACTGCTCAGCAGGGCCGCCTGACCACTTCAATCTGAATGACACACAAGAAAAATGTTTGTATTTTGTAAAGCCACTAGGACTTGGAACTTTGTTACAGTCAGTTTGAACATAAAAGGTTGGCATAAAGTTTCCTATTTTTTTTTTATTATCCTCATCCAGATTAAATTACTTCCTCATCTTTTTCCTTGATAGCTTTATATTAACTATGTAAAAGTTTCTGCGACCAGGGTGTCTTTAGCACCACCACCCACTCTCTCTCAACAGAACAAAAGACTACTGCGAAACATCATATACTGAGGCAGACACTTATTAAGCACCTTACATATGTAGTCCAGGCAGTGATCCACCAGTTACATGTACTATTCACTTAATCCTCATAGCAACTCTATAAAGAAGTTATCACCAGTATCCTGTTTACCAAAGAGGAAACTGAGGCAGAGATAGCTAAGTACTGTCCTGGTAGCAGAGCCAGGATTCCAACTCAGACTATCTGGCTCCAGAGTCCAGCTGCCCATGGAAGAACTAGCTCTTCGGGCCAAAAGTAAATGCTGAACTGGTCTTTAGGGGCCCCAAGGGTGTGTCTCCATTTAAGAAAACTTAACATATCAAGATTTTTTAAAAATTGCTTTGGAGGAGGCTATGCATTATTGCTGCAAGGACTGTCCACATTATAAAGAGTCTCCCTTAAAGAATGAAGGCATGATGAAGATTAAAATGAGACAATCTTATAAAATTTGGTTTACTTAAAGCTATTTCGGGAAAGCACAGTTGTAGACAATAAGGCCCCCTCCCACCTTCCCCGGCCCCCATATGCCTGTGTGCTTCATTTGGTCTGGTTCTGTGAAACTAGAGAACCATCTGGCTTATGCCGAGAGACAGCCAACAGAACACACTTGGCAATTCTGACATCTGATGGAGAAAACAAAACAAAAATTTAAAAAACCTTACTGTAACAAGAGATAATACCTGGCCCTTCTCTGTGAGCTTTAAAGGCTGCACCCTGCCCGGGAAGCTAAACACATGTGGATTCTTCAGCTCAACAGACTTGGTGCCAAGACAATCTTTGTTCTGCTCCTAAGAGTGCCACAGTCACTGGCCTCCCCCGGAGTCCTTGCTCCCCCCATCAAATGTTAAGTAAACAGAGAATGCACAACGCCACAGACAAGCTCTGTTTCCTTCTGGCTTGACCCCAGGTGGCATATGTGAGGACTGAGAATGATGCCCGGTGGTGACAAGTCCTGAAGCACTCTTAATTCCTTGAGTCTGGGGCCTCACCTCATGCAGTTACACTTGGATTCACAAGTACCACGTAAACCTGCTTACAGATGCACTTGACAAATGTTCAGTGAAAATTAAGGGTCAAGCCATAGGCTTTAGTCAGCCAAGACAAAACACAGTATCTACCCTTGTGTGCCAAGAGAGCCCCTAACACTAAAAATAATCTCATTTATGTCTGAAGGAAAAGAGATAGAATGAAAGGCAGAGAAAGATATCAGAGAAATGCAGATCAAAGAAAAACACGCCCTGAATTACCAACCAACTTCAGATGTTTAAATCCTGAGCCTATGCATCTTATTTGATAAATTACAAGATGATTTGTTAAAAAAAAAAAAAAAAAGACAGTGGTGGTGGGTAATTACTGATGTTTTAAAATGGTCCCTGGGACATAAGCATTTTACATCACAAATATTCCCACTGAAGCTGAAAGGGCTATTACATGAACTTAAAAGAAAAACAGGTCCACTTAGGATGTGTACAAATTATAAGAGTCACACATTTTCACAGGATTAACACTTTACTTAGAGGAGCACAGAAATACTGGGATAGTTTTGGTCTTGAGAATGCTTGGACACCTCTGCTCCAAGGACACTTCTGGGAAATAGTCAAGCACAGACACACACTCCACACTAAGGAACATGGCGACCCAGTAAGATCATTAGGAAAACCGTCTCTTAGATCCCAAGTCTCGCTGCATTAAGCCTTAAATGGGGGGCTAACCTAGTCATTCAAACAGATCTAAAACCCAAGACAGTTTTCTAAGAACAAAAGCTAACAGTATAAAGTAGCAATGTCCGCATCATCCTACACTAGGGTCTGGCATAAGAAAATTGACATTATGACCCTAACATCTGAGTACAGGAAATTAAAACATCCATGCCATCCAAGGCATGGATGCTAGATACTGGAAGTAAAATGCTAAGAAACAGACTGGGTTCCTTCCCCCATTAGACCTGCCATGAAGATTAAGTACAAGATATTCTGGCAGCATAGACAGGGGAACATGACCAGCACTTGGGGGATAGCCTAAGGGATGAGTAGATGTCACCTAGGCAGCGAGTGGGAAAAGGGTGAAGGAATGGTGGCCTGTCCCAGGCTGAAGGGGCAGCAGGTAAGGCAGCTGCTCCTGTAACCAGAAGAAGCTGGTGGGGCTGGAGAGCTGGGAGTAGGGGAGGCGGCAGCAGCATCAGATGTGGATGTGGGGTGAGAAGTTAGCAGGAGCCAAAAGGCACAGCAAAGACACAGGAGGAGACAGTTATCGAGAGGGAGGGAAGCCACTGGTATGGTTAAATGGAAGCAATGACATGACCAAGTTTGCATCTTAACTACTCCCATCTTCATAAAGTTTTGGCTGAAGCAGAAAAATAAGCACAGGATTTTGAAACAAGTCTGTGGAGATAAAGGTAAATCTAAGTCCAATGTCATTTAATCCAGAAATGTACAACTTCAGAAGTTTTCATGAACTTCGACTTTCCTTTGCTACAGAATGTATAAAATTATAGACAATTTGAATCTGATTGTACAAACAGATCACCTGAACAGAGTAGAGAGCCCATAAAGAGACCCACCTGAATACAGTCAACAGATACCTGACAATGGAGCAAAGATAATACAGGAGCAAAGATAGTCTTTTCAACAAATGCTGCTGGAACAACTGGGCTTTCTCTTGCAAAAGAACAAATATAGACACAGAACTTACACCATTCACCGAAATGAAGTCAAAATGGATCACAGACCTAAACATAAATGCAAAACTATAAAACTTCTAGAAGATAAGGAGAAAACTTAGATGACCATGAGTATGGCAGCAACTCCTTAGATAAAACACCAAAGGCATAATCCATGAGAAAAAGAATTGATAAGCTAGACTTCACTAAAATTAAAAACTGCTCTATGAAAGACAGTGCCAGGGCGCCTTGGTGGCTCAGTTGTTAAGCTTCTGCCTCCGGCTCAGGTCATGATCCCAGGGTCCTGGGATCGAGCCTCGCATCAGGCTCCCTGCTCGGCAGAGAGCCTGCTTCTCCCTCTCCCACTCCCCCTGCCTGTGTTCCCTCTCTCGCTGTGTCTCTCTCTGTCAAATAAATAAATAAAATCTTAAAAAAAAATAAGTGCCAAGAAAATGAGAAGATAAGCCACAGACTGGAGGTTATCTGTATGTATGATGTATCTGTAAAAGACACATCTGATAATGTTCTGTCATATAAAAATATACCCCCAGAAACCCTTAAAACTCAACAATAAGAAAACAAACAACCTGATTTAAAAACTGGGTCAAAGACCTTAACAGACACTTCACCAAAGAAGATATACAGATGACAAATAAGCATATGAAAAAATGCTCCACATCATATGGCATCAGGGAAATGCCAATTAAAACAATGAGATAGCACCATAATACACCTATAAGAATGGCCAAAACCCAGAACACTGACAACATCAAATGCTGGTGAGGATGTGGAGCAACAGGAACTCTCATTCATTGCTGGCAGGAAGGCAAAATCGTAATCATTTGGGAGGATAGTGTGACAGTTTCTTAGACCAAACATACTCTTAACCATACAATCCAGCAATCAATGCTTCTTGGTATTTATCCAAAGAAGTTGAAAACTTATGTCTACACAAAAACAGGCACTTTGGTCATAACTGCCAAAACTGGGAAGCAACCAAGATGTTCTTCAGTAGGGGAGTGGAAAAACTATGGTACACCCAGGCAAGGAAATACTAACCAACACTTGAAAAAAATGAGCTACCAAGCCATGAGAAGATATAGAGGAACTTTAAATGTGTATTACTATGCAAAAGCATCCAATCTGAAAAGATTATATACTACACAATTCCAACTCTCTGACATTCTGGAAAAGGCAAAACTTGGAGATAGTAAAGAGATCAGTGGTTGTCAGGGATTGGAGGGGAGAGGGTAAGGATGAATAGGTGGAACACAGGATTTTTAGGGCAATGAAAATACTCTAAGATGATATAATAATGGGTCTATGTCACCATTACCTTTGCCCAAACCCATATAATGTACATGAGTGAACCCTAATGTAAAATGAGGAATTTGGGTGGTTATAACGTGTACATATAGGTTCATTATTTGTAACAAATGTACCATTCTGATAGGGGTTTGCTGGTAATGGGGAAGGTTGTGCAGGTGTGGGGGCAGGGGATACATGGGAAATCTCTGTACCTTCTTAATTCTTCTATAAACCTAAAACTGCTTTTTTTAAAAAAAATCTGATAGTTTATTTCTCTTTTGGGGTAAGAAAAATGGATATATGCCTACTCAGGTGACACCAGCTGATCTTCCTAGAAGCCGTGAGCCAACTGCACGGTCATTTGGTAAGTGGAAAGCCTTACCCTTTTACCCCCACACAAGTTAGAGAAAAGTTACCGACTTCAAAACATACTTTTATTACATAGTACACATACTTTCAGAACAAACCCCAACTAACTGGAAAATAAATTCCAACAACCAAATCTAGCTCTGCTCCTAGAATAGGATGGCATTAGCTCCCTTTGTGAAGTCCGCCTCTTTCTTTCCAGACACGGTGCGTGGTGTGTGCCCAGTAACCACCTGCCGCCTCTAACTGGAAGTGATTCCGGTCTGTGTTCTCACAAAAGCTCTCGCTCTTCATTAACTCAGTCACAAAGTGATTATCTGACTCTCCCTTCTAGAGAAAACAATGGTCTCTTCAACTTGGTTCTACCATCCCACAAACGGAAAGACAAGCCAGTCCAGTGGCCTGGGCCTTCCTTGGCTCTGCTTTCCGCTCCTTGATCAGAAGATGATCCAGCCCAGGTGTTCAACCACCAGTGCCTCATCCAGGGCCCCTTGCCCAAATACATCTCCCACAGGTAAAATTCCTTCAGAATTCTCATTGCCCTGAGAAGTATTTTACTTCCCTAAGTACTGAGATGGGTAGCATTCCCACCAAGATTTTAAAATGGAAACTCCCTGGGAGATGATTCAAAGTCTAGAAACATTTCAAATTGCAAACTGCTTCCTATTTGAAATCACTGACATTTAGTGACTGGGAGTTTGCCAATGGAGGGAGGAAGACAAAAACAGCAAGAGGCACTGTGCTAAAGGTTTGGGGAGGGCACACTCTGCACAGCTGAGGGCTGCTTGAGTGAATAGCGCATGGGGGAAGTGTAATGGTCTGGCTAAATCAAATGCTTGCTTACCACAGCCTGGCTTTGCAACCCAGGGCAAAACACTTAGCCTCCTGAGCTTCAGTTTCCTCAGACATAAAGTGTGGAGAGTGATGGAACCTACCACATGACATGAGGATTCACCCAGACTGAAGCACACACAACAATACCAGGCACACTGTAGGGAATCGATAAATGTTCGCCATTATTATGATCCGTTATTGTTCTTGACTCCTCTACCCCAATGTGTTAGAAGTAGGTGTTTATCTCCTGTGTACCTCTGGGGTGTGTTTTGGGGAAAAGGGCAAAAGGGAAAAAGTAGCGTGGTGTGGAAACTTCATGGAGAGACTTCACCTCTGTTGTCTTACGGGTGTCAGTGCAGGGGAAACCGAGAAATGAAAATTGGGTCATGCCTGAGGTCAGTCTGCGGAGCTCACAATCCAGAGGTGTGATAGCATGGTTTATAAGAAATATATATTTGGTCATTCAGATGACCAAAAAAATACATTTCTTAGATAGATTTGGTCTTTATCCATAATTCCTGAAAACCTTCAAAGCCATAAAGGTGAAAAGGAAATCTTTTTATTAATGAAGGTGGCTAGTTGCCAAGAGGACCAACCCTGTGATTAAAGGGTTGAAATTTTCAATCCCACCCACCCCACACCCTGACCTCCAGGGAGGGGACAAGGGCTGGAGGTGGAATCAGCCAATGGCCAACAACTTAGTTTACCATGACTACGTTGTGAACCCTCCATATAAAACCCAAGAGAACATCTTTTTGGTCCTTTGGGGAGAGTTTGCATGCTTACCAGAACACTTCCAGGTGTCACCGAGCCAGCCCCCAAGCTCCATGAGGACAGAAACACCTTAGGCCGGGACCTCATCCTATGTATCTCTTCATGTGGCTATTGATTCATACTCTGTCGTACCCTTTAATAAACTGGTAAATATAAGTAGATGTGTCCCTGAGTTCTGTGAGTCTCTCTGTGAATTAACTTAAGGAGGAGGCTGTTGGAACCTCCAATCAGTCGGAAGCACAGGTAACAGCCTGGGGCTTGTGACTGGCAACTGAAGTGGGGGATGGGGGCAGTCTTGTAGGACTGAACCCTTAACCTATGGAATCTGATGCTATCTCCAAGTCGATAGTGTCAAAATTGAGTTGAATTCTTGAACACCTTGCTGGTGTCCAAGGACTGCTTGGTTTGGGGGTGGGGGGTGGGCTCATCCCCACCCAATGTGGAATTGGGTCCAAGCACTCCAAAAGAAGGGGTCAGTAAAAGTCTTCTGTAAAGCACTAGTCAGAAAATATAATTTCTGTTGCAAATACTCAACACTACCACTGTAGCATGAAAACAGACATAGAAAACACACAAATGAATGAGCTTAACTGTGCTCCAATCAAACTTTATTTACACAAACAGGCCGAGGGCCAAATGGGCCCTCCGTGGATCCCTGTTCTAGTCTGTGAACATAAGGAAGGCCCTTAGCACAGTAATGAGGATGCAGCAATGCAGGCCTAGCCTTCTATACACAAGGAAACAGGCCTTTGGTCCTAAATGCATATCAACTTATTTTTATATACAGACACCACACTGTCAGTGTGCTCTCTATGTGTACACATATATGTGAGAATATGTACCTCTCTACTGAAGAGTACTGACAATGCACATTCATGCTCCCAGTATTTCTCTTCTATCAATTTACCTGGAGTCAAGTTAAATTACCTGGCATAATCTAGTAATGTTAGCACAAGTCGGTATATTTTCACAGAAAATTTCTATTTTGGTAAGAAAGGTAGGAAATTGGGAGGAAAATAAAAGAGTGCCACATCAGTTCCTGTACAAAATTTTCCTTTCGATGACATCTGTCACCGGGTTACCTGGGACAATCTCATGCTATTGTCCTGTATTTTGTCCACTTTGACTTAAGAAAATGAAAATTCTGGATAAATGCTCATCAAAAAGCTACATTAACAGTAGGTAACTGTTACATGTCTTTCTCTGATTGAATTATTTCGCTCAGCATAACACTCTCCAGTTCCATCCACGTCATTGCAAATGGCAAGATTTCATTCCTTTTGATGGGTGCGTAATATTCCATTGTATATACATATATACACCACATCTTCTTTATCTATTCATCTATCGATGGACATCTTGGCTCTTTCCACAGTTTGGCTATTGTGGACATTGCTGCTACAAACATCGGGGTGCACATACCCCTTCCAATCCCTACATTTGTATCTTTGGGGTAAATATCCAGTAGTGCAATTGCTGGATCATATGGTAGCTCTATTTTCAACTTTTTGAAGAACCTCCATACTGTTTTCCAGAGTGGCTGCACCAGCTTGCATTCCCACCAACAGCCTGGTGATGGGTATTAAAAAGGGCATGTCTGCATGGAGCACTGGATGTTATACGCAAATAATCAATCATGGAACACTACATCAAAAACTAATGGATGTAATGTATGGTGATTAACATAACATAATAATAAAAAAAACAGTAGGTAACTGTTACTGAACTCTGTACTAACTATACATGAAAGTTATTAACAGCTGCATTACAATAAGCCAAGGGGAGTTGGTGGATCTGCACCTTTTACCTCCAGCTTTTACTCACCCAGGAGTGTATGACACATCCTTGCAGTGGTGAGACTTCCCATGAACACATGGCTAAATGGGAAGACAATCAGTGATAAACCCAGCTCTCCTTTCCTGACCCTTTTCAGACACAGCATAATGAGGCCTTTCCTTTCAGGAGCCAGGAATAGAATACTCACCGATAAAACAAATTAGGCTCGGATAAGAGAAGCTGGAGACAGATAACTCTGCAGGTCTCAGAGGATGGGGGAGAAAGTCTGGGGATGACTGCCCTGCTGGCCGCCTGGGCAACCAGCCCGCTGTGCCACTACCCTGCCAGGCAGCCGTTTGACCAAATCAAAGGGAAACTGGGAAATCAGAGGCACAGGGTACATAAAGTGGGTACAGAAACAGAAGTCGGACCAGCCTGCCACACAACAATAGATAGTAACCGGAATGCTCTTGCTACTGGAATTTAACCATGTTGGTAAGTACAATTTAAACGTATAACTAGTTATTTTATTGAATGGAAATGCTTTAATATTTTGCAATAAACCCTTCTGGCAACCATGACCTTAAGGAACAACAAAGGTGCATGCTTAATAAAAAAATTAAGTACCAAATTTCCCTCTACAAGAACGATGGTGATAAATGTGTAAATTGCTCAAAATGTTTGTCAAATGTCACTGCCGAGAGGAGCCCAGGGACACATGATACCTGAATGGAATGTGGTATCCTGGATGGGATGCTAGAACACAAAAAGGACATTAGGGGAAAATTGAGGAAATATTAATAAACTATGGACTTAAATTAACAATAATGTACCAATATCACTTCACTGATTGTGACAAGTGTATGGCACCAATACAAGATGCTAATCATGGGGGAAGGTGGGTACACGTTATAAGGGAACTCTGTATTATCTTCACAATTTTTCTGTAAATGTAAAACTATTCCAAATGAAATACGTTTTGTGGTTTGTTTTTTTTTTTAAGTTTGTCAACATTTAGCCTCCACCATGGTGGACCAGAGTGATACCATTAACCACACGAAAACCAGATGAAAACAAGTCTCCTGAAAAAGCATCAGCATCTACATCTTTTAGGAAAACTGTTCGGGGTCTACGATGTCACTCATGCAGCTGCAGAATGAGAGCATGTAAAGTAGGACCTTTCCCTCCCATCAAAGGACTGTGCTTCTATATTGATTCTGTGCATTTTCATTTCCAAGTTTTCTTATACAAATACACATGGTGAAGTGACAGGTGCTTATGTACCTCCATTAGCCGAAAAACAACTTTGCAGAGGTAAGTGAGGCCAGTTTGATATCATTCTGATCAATGCTTCAGAAAGAAAATCAGTTGAGTTAATTCTAATAATGGTTTGTTTTTTTTTTCCATCCACATCATGGCATCATAGTAAAGTTTTTGGAGGTTCATTCTATTGAAGGTAAAACTTCTGAACTTATTACAAATGTCACTATAAATTTTGTGAAATATAAAAGTAAAGCACTGTAGTTAAAAATTATAATTTTTACTAAATTAAGCCATCTATGAAGTAGAAATACATGTGGAACTGGGGCGGGTGCATTTGATGGCATCCAGGCAGGCTTTGATATTCTACCAACTGAAAGAGAAGCTGTTGCTATCAGAATTTCAAATATATTCACACATATAATTACAGCATCTAAACATTTTTGTGGTGATTACTTTTTTTCTCTGTGGCTTCTCACATTCAGGCTTTGGAAACATTTGAACCTTTGAAGAACTACTTAGCAAATCGTCCTCTGTTTGTTGTAAACCTGCCCCCTAAGTTGGCATTGCATTTCATTCAGAATCTGTTGGAAAACTTTTATCAAATTAGTCAACGATGGGAGCTGTAAAGCTGTCTTCGGCTTTTGAAGCTGTTAGCAGATTGGAATTAATTGAAAAATAAGCCTTGAAAACAGGAAGGCACTGATGAACTAAACAGATGAAATGAGAGCTCAAATGTTGCACAAATTCAATCCCAAAATTCTGTAATTATGATTTGGAATATCTCAACCTCCTATTTTTACTTGATTAAATTTATACTCTGTACCAAAATGAAATGAAATTGAAAAGGCCTACAATTCTGAAGCATCTTAGTATGGGAAAACATTCCTAACAGTCATAAATGGAGACAAACTTATCTGACAGGTCTTGTCTTGTAAAACTTAAGAAACCTGCCAAAGTGTTTGTCAAAGAAAGCACTTTGAAGGGAGGCAGAAAACATAGACCTTGTGACCATCAAGGGCGGAAATATTTACATATGTCAACAGCTACACTTCTTAATACCAAAACTAAATAAAATTGAGAACATCCTCCATTTATCAGAATTTGTTCTAAGCTTATTGCTGAGTTTTCTTTATGATTGTATGTCAGCACTTGGACAGAGAATGTTTTCTCCGTTAAAAACATGGTGACCTGCAGAGAAGAGTTAATTGCTGATGTCAATAATTTCAAATTTAATCATCGTAATCTTCTAAAGAACGTCACAAGCAATTTCATGGGGTGGAAAAAGCATAAAAGACCACAATGAAAAAAGACATATTCTTCAAGAAAGTACTACAAGTAGAGATAAGAAACTGATTAAAATACTTAAATATTTTCCAAAAGTAACTATTCCACTTATACAATTTTTTTAATCTCCACACAGTTGGTAGAAAGATTTTCTTATCCTTAATATATATTAAATGTGTATGTATTTTAGAAATAACTTTATTTTTAAAACTTTTTTGTTAAAACTATGTCAGGACCACACGTAAAATAAAAGCATAATTTGTCAGACAATAAAATAATATTCCAATAAAGTTACATAATTTTAAGTATATTGACATTGTTCAGATCAAATATGTCACGGGAAACACCTTCACCCCCTCCTGGGTGAAGTATATTTTGATATTGATCAAAATCACAACCTTTTTTTTTTAAGATTTTATTTATTTATTTGACAGAGAGAGACACAGCAAGAGAGGGAACACAAGCAGGGGAAGTGGGAGAGGGAGAAGCAGGCTTCCCGCAAAGCAGGGAGCCCAATGAGGGGCTCGATCCCAGGACCCTGAGATCACGACCTGAGCCGAAGGCAGACGCTTAATGACTGAGCCACCCAGACACCCCCAAAATCACAACCTTCTGTATTTCCTGTCTACAAACCAAACCCTGCACATCAGTCAAGACTCTCCCCAAAGCTGCCTCCTCCATGAAGCCTGCTCTGACTGTTCCAAATATAAGAAATCTTCCCCTTCAAATCTCCTGCCACACTTAATCTGAAGCCCTGTGGACTGAGTTTTCTGCGGATGCTTACCTTTCCAGTTACCCTATCAGCCTCCATTTCCCTTGCAGCACCAGAGATCTGACCCAACGCAGATCCTGCATTAATGAATGAAGGAGGCCAGAGCCTGGAGGACTCAGTGGGAGCTGAAGCAGAGAGGGTAGAGTTCTGTGCTGGATCTGAGGCTGGCCAAGGAAGGCTGTAGTAAGGAGGGAGCAGATGAACTTTGTTGGTCACAGGGTCGAGGACGAGACTAACTGTGGGAAATTGGACTGCCACGCTGAGAAGAGCCAATTCCCTCTGAACACTGAGAAAGCAGGGCATTCCAGAAAACACATTGAGCTCTACAGGAAAGAGCATACACTTCCTCTCAACAGTGAGGTTGCTTAAATCAGAGCTCCAGCTGAATGGCTGAACTAATGTTGTGAATCCTGAATATATTTCCTCAATAATAAACAAGGATGCATTTGTAACAGAGGAATATGTACATTTAAGTTTCTAAACATTATGTTACACATGCGAGTCCTCAAAACACAAATTAAATCGCAGGATTTTACATAGATCAACACAGATTTAAAATATCATGTTACCCACCACCAGCCTCTATAAAAGATAAGGATTTGCCTGTCTTTTTAAAAAATCTCCAGGGGCACCTGGGTGGCTCAGTCGTTAAGCATCTGCCTTCGGCTCAGGTCATGATCCCAGGGTCCTGGGATCCAGCCCCGCATCGGGCTCCCTGCTCGGCGGGAAGCCTGCTTCTCCCTCTCCCACTCGCCCTGCTTGTGTTCCCTCTCTAGCTGTCTCTCCCTCTCTGTCAAATAAATAAAAAATCTTAAAAAATAATAATAAAATAAAAAATATAAAAATAAAAAATCTCCAAAAGACTTCTTAATATCCTACAGAATCATGAGTACCACTAAAGAGCACATTTTTCTCTCCTAAAATTAGCATATTCTGGGATATAAGTGCGACCTACCTGTTCACTCTGCAGCAAACTTATTTCTTGAGTTCGTATTTAATAGATACTGAAAAAACCTACTACTGATTATTGATTGGTTGGCATTTAATGCTAAATTATTACAGGTATCACAAAAAGATAACTGTTTGGTGCCTAGGCTGCAGTCACATTTTCTTCAACAGTTAAATTTGACCTTACGCTGCAGTATGGATGATACGGTCATAGGTCGTACACAGCTTGCCCGTGGCTTTCTTAGAAACCTCTCTTGAGGGTTATAAGAGTTTGCTCTGAGAGATCATGTAATTAAACGAGAAAGTTTTTTCTACGGCGTCCTCAAACTATCTTAAATTAAAACTATTTGTACACACGGTAGTGTTTGTTGAGTTACTGCACAAAAAGCATATCAAAGAATTTTTTAATGTACTTTTTTTAAAGAATCACTGATTTTTACCTACCTCCCTTCCTACCCGACCATCAAACATAAAGATAAATCAATGGCTTTCCACTCTCTCTGTTTTACTTAGCAATGGATCAAAAAGCCCAAACTAAAGTCAAATTAGCTCTAGAGATTTCCTTATAAATTTTCTTGAACACTTTAAAGTAAAATGTTGTTGACATCATTAATTCGACATTTCAACAGTTAAGACCTTCTGAGACCCTGGTCTCATTCAGTGGTGCCTGGAGCATATTTTCCACAAGGTAGAAGCTTCCTGAAATACACTTCACTGCTCATCAACTGTCCACTTCATTGCTTTCCCAGCATCTAGCAGGTAAGTTTAATTACCTTTTCATTTGATTTTCTCAACAACCGAAGGGTGATTTTCTGGAATGTGATTTAAGAAAAAGAAGGGAGCCAAAAATCCTATTAAAATCTGACTTTTTCACTTTATACCAGGATCAATTGTCCTGAAAACTAATCCACTTTTGAGTTCCCAGAGCTGCAGCCCACTAAAAGAGCAAACAACCTTCAGATTTGCAAACATCATCTCCTGAAGGAATCTGACCTCAACCCCTCAGGAGAGCTGAGAAAAGAAAAACTGGTCTCTTAATTGAGTCATCAACTTAACTCACCGGTTCATCAGATTAAAAAAAAGCAATTTCAGTGAGCTGTGTATTTACATTTACCTCAGTTTATATTTTTCATCCCAAACCTTTACTCTTCCCTGGCTTGCTGTTCCAGTTCCCTGTGGCATGAGCTGCCCTCCGCTCTTATCTGTGTGGATAACATCCCCTCCGGGCAGTACAACTGGCCCAAAAGCCACTAGACAAAATGGAAATAAATGTTGAAGAGTTGCTTTCAATCCAAGTACTAAAGAAGGAGCTATCATAGAGTTATTATAATAATCCATTTGAGTGGACAGGGAGAACCCACAAAGCTACAGTATCTGTTTACCTCCATGAATAGTTTTTGTAGCATTTCCCCAAGACTCATAAAAAAGAGCATTACAAATAATTTCACTGACCATCTGTTGGGCTGGGAGCCCATGACACAGGTGCAAGCCCACACCTTGCCAGACTCTCATGGGTTCATCCAAGCATAAGCCCACGCCCGCTCATGGCTAGACACCTACTTCTCACATGTATTCATAATAATGTAAATAAATGTTCGTGCTTATCTAAATGGTGTAATTTCTACAAAGATAATTTAGAACTATCATGTCTACCTTGAGGAACTTTCAAAATGAACAGAGGGGGAAAGGAATTAACATAGGAATAAAAATTAGCAAGACTGCAAAAAATAATGATAATTCAAAATGGCAGCAGCACCCCAGCCACCTAAAACTTGGGGATCTGGCACGAAGAAGAATCCAAAAGAAGGTTAAAAGCCAGGAAAGAATGAAAACCAGCCTCTGAGACACCCCTGCTCAGTACAGGAATAACCAGCATTAAAACAGGGGTTTGAAAACGTCATTCTAATATATGTGATCATGTGCTTTCTGAATCTTTAGCAGACGAAGGTACCCAAGAAGGAAGGAAGAACTGACAATAATGGAGTGTAACCTCCCAGATTGACAGCAAGAACAGAAAACGTATACAGGAACTCAAAAAGATAAGCTGAATGACCATCTCCACAAATCCTGGGGATATTGCTCTTCTACAGCCCAGGATGAAAGCTTCACGATGATGACCCTGAGTTAGCAAGGAAATCTTAAATTATTTTGAAGTTATTAAAAGCAATGCATTGTATGTATCCATACGCTTACCAAAAGACATGTGACAGACTGCTCATTACAGCGGTAACAGCCACAAAGCAGAAATTTCCCAAATGACCATTAGTAATAATTGTCGTATCTTCACACAGAGGTATACCCTACAGCAATGGAAATGACCGATGTACAACTCCAAGCTCATGAACATACAGTTGAGGACAGGAGGGTAAATACACTGTTTGAGCCCCTGTATGTAAGTTTAAAAAAAAAAAAAAACAGGCAAAGGATAACGACTAAACTGCAGGTGAGGGCAACAGGGATCAGAAGGGAGCACTGAGGATTTCTGCAAATGTGGTAAAACGTTCTGTTTCTTGATCTGCATGCCAATTATGGGGGTGTTCCATCGGGGAAGATTCAGCAAGGTGTGTGCACTTAAGCTCTGTGCACTATGCTGTATGCCTGTCTGTCTTTGAAGAATACATTCACAAAATACACCATATCCTCGGTGAAGTATCAATTACTTATCTTCGGGGTCAATTCAGTCATGAATGCTTCAAAACTCAGATTTCAGGCAACCAGAGGCAACCCAAGGCAGAATTCTGGAGTATGTGAAGTTCATCTTTTCTACCTTCTACCTCTTCAACATGCTCTTTCTGGGTCTCTTCTATCTCTTTATAAGCAACTCCCAACCCAATGTGGTCACATCCCATACTCATTTCTCATTTCCCTGGCGGACTTAAATACACGCACAAATCACCCAGGGACCTTGTTAAAATGCAGGTCCTTCCACCGGTTTATGGTGGGGCTCAGAAGTCCACAGTTCTAGAACCACTACCAGGTGCTGCCAATGCTGAGGTCTGAGGCCCCTGAGTAGCAATGCCTGAGAAAAGATGGGATTTAAAAGCAGTGTCTGCTGAATTCTTAGGAACTGAAAAATGCCTCGTCCTAGGAATATGAGCATGGAACCATTGGCTTTCTTATGGCTGAATTTTAGAACCTCTATCTGGTAGAACATGCCCGGGCTTCCCTATGCCTCTCAAATTGCATCCCTGTTACCAAATACCAACTCAGAGACCAAAACTAGTAGTTGGAGACAATAGAGTAAAAACGTGTCCCTACTCTAAGGAATTTCCTACTGTTTCTCATTAAAACTTCAGCCTTTGGGCTTCCTGGCATAATTTCTTTCCAACAGCATTTGCAGGAGGGAATGTGGGGAAGAGGGAGAAGAAGGAGAAGGAAGAAAGAAGTGAGCAAGCACGCGGATGGTTTGCTTGAGCAAGGGCAGCAGCATGGAATGTTGGCATGGCTTGCCACAGGGCGAAGGCTGCTTCAAATCCAAAATGCCTCTTTCGTCAGCTGCTCAGTTCAGACTTAGAGATACTGTGATAAAGAGTGGGACTGCAGGGTAAGGATGGAGGGGTAGAGATGAACTTGAAAAATAAGCCCATTTGGGGGCACCTGGGTGGCTCAGCGGGTTAAGTGTCTGACTCTTGGTTTCAGCTCAGGTCATGATCTCAGGGTCTTGGGACTGAGCCCCGAGTCAGGCTCCCCACGCACCCCACTATGTCCCTCCTCCCACTCGTGTGCACACTCTCTCTTGCTCTCTCTAAAATGAATGAATATATCTTTAAAAAAAGAAAGAAAAGAAAAATAAGCCCATTTATCCTAGGGGGCATCTTAGAGCCACAAACACATGTAAGGCAAGCAAGTCACCACAGAAATGTGGTATGCTGTTTTGGAGTGTTCAGGCATTTGGAAGGGGTACAGGAGGAACATAACATATGTACAGGGATCTTTCTAGATTCAAATAAATATCTGAAAGATTTTTGGTACGTATTTTACAACCTAGAAGCATTTTAAAAAAATGCTCTCTGATCTTTTCAAAACTGATTCCCAAGACACAGGGAATCTCAAAAACTGAGAATATACGCAAAAGATTCTTAATGGCTGTGGTTCATTTTATGTGTCAACTTGGTGAGGCTACTGTACTCAAGTACTTGGTCATACATGTCTGCATACTGCTGTGAAGGTATTTTGTAAATGAGACTAGCATTTAAATCAGTAGACTCTGAGTAAAGCACATTACCCTCCATAATGTGGGCACGCCTCATCTCATTAACTGAAGACAGTATGATAAAAACTGACCTCCACCAAGGAAGAATGCATTCTGCCACGAGACTGCCTTCACACTCCAGCTGCCACACTCATTCCTCCCTGGTCTCCAGCCTCCTGGGCTACACCCCCCTGCAAAACTGGGACTCACCCGCCTCCACAATCAATAAGTCAATTCCCTACAATAAATTTCTCTCTCTCTCTCTCTCTCTCTCTCTCTCTCTCTCTCACACACACACACACACACACACACACACACATTGTTTCTGTTTCTCTAGGGAACCTTAAATAATATGATGGCTTAAATCACTGCACTCTGGGGCTAAAAACACACACAAAAATGTACCAGCTTCACAGCACATATAAGCTAGGACTGCCTAAAAGAGTTAAATAAATTATTCAACTTATTCAGCTGAATAAATTGAATTCAATAAGAACTGAATTACTTTTCAGTTGCTGAGTAAGAACTTTAAGTGTTGTTCGACGGAGTAGGTCACTTTTTAAGGCCCCAAACACTTAGCTAGATCATAATATTTTAATTGTCGCCAGGGCTCATTAGGATTGTTAACAACCTGTCTGAAAGATCTGCAGACTTTCGCGGACTGACAGATTTTTACTGGCCTGGAGACAGCTTATTCACTGTAATCTATTAGCAGCAAGGCAATGCATTGTCCCTTTAGACCAGTACAAAGCCTCCAAATCTATCCACATGGAACTAGCCTCACTCAGGGTCATGGCTTTGTGACTTGCTCTAGACCCTCAAGACCCCTTGAGACTATACTCAAGACTAGGACTGCTCGGCCACAATTGTGTTCCTAGAGCACTAATTAGCTCACTCCCTAGGTCAATAGGTGAGCGATGCTAAAGTAGAAGTTGTGTTTCCCAGCATATTAATGCTGTGCCTCCCCTTCCCCCCTGGCCACAAGTAACAGCCACCAAAGGCAAGTCCATCCCCAAAGCTTTGCAGCAGGTTGCAGGTGAATACAGCGTGGGACACTGAGCCCGGGGCCTTCCTCTTGGCACAGACTATCCACATGCTTTGTCTCATTCTTTCAGAGCTTTATGCATTTTGTCCTTGGCCTTATAACTCAGCAGCCACAACCTATATAAGTCCCTCCATCAAACTTCCTTCATCCATCTTCCAAAAAAATAACCTACAAAATCCTAGATTTTCATTTTTTAATACTCTCTACAGGTATTCCTAGACTGTTTTATTTCTGTGTCTATTAAGACTCTAACATGACTTTTTTTTTTATTGTCCTAGTACCTTATTAGGATTGTTACTGTTATTTTTTTGCGTGTTCTGGTTACAAATGTGTACAATACTGAGTGGTCGGCCCCATCCCTTTTTTTCCTTTTTCCATATGTCCCGTGTGTTTGCAGAACATTACGTTTTTCTGGAATGCATGCACCGTGTTGGAGCAGGAATCCCTGCACTGTAATCCATTTGTCAACATCCCCAAGCGAACCCTACCTGCCAGATGTACAAGCTATGCCATGTATCCCCAAGGAGGAGAAGAAAAATATTTTGCATCACACACACTAACACTGGTTTATAGCATTTCTGTCAGAAAACATAACATACGAACGTCCTCAAACATGGATTTTCCAAGCAAATGTCAGGTGACTCTTCTGGAATTCTTCCACCCGAGCCCAGAGCAGACTGTGACTCTGTTCTACGGAGGCAACAATTATGAAGTGACTGTCCCATCAAGCAATGCAATGGCCAGCCGCTGCCGCAACCTAAGTGAGCCCTTCTACTGCTGACAGCAGGGGACCCTTTCACGCCTGCACTCAGGTTTCCGAATAACTCACTTGCATTTTTTGCTTTATATCCAGACATTTAAAAGACATTCTTGATCAAAGGTATCACTATAACCAAATGGCCACCTGAACATGCTCCATAATTTTATAATTGTAAATAATCACAATGGGGTTTCTTGGCTGAACATCTCATAATATGTCCCCAAACTAAATTTTAAAAAATTGAAATTGAAGGGAGTGGTTGCCCTTGGTGTGTGTGTGGGGGGGGTTGCCCATAAAATGTGTCATTATCTTGAAGTGCCTGGGTGGCTCAGCCAGTTAAGCGTCTGCCTTCAGCTCAGGTCATGATCCCAGGGTCCTGGGATCTAGTCCCACATCAGGCTCCCTGCTCTGAGGGGCACCTACTTCTCCCACAGCCTGCCGTTCCTCCCCCCTACTCATGCCCTTTCTCTCAAAAAAATAAAATCATTTAAATAAATAAATAAAAGAATGTGTCATTATCTCAAGTGTTTCTGCTTGCTCACCTAGAAACAGCAGGTAAGAGGACATCAAAGGAGCAAAGCTTGAAAGAACCTGTATTTGGGACTGCTCAAAAACAGAAGACAAAAACTAAGACAGAGGTTTGGTACCTTCTCAAATTTCTCATCTTTGTAAAAAATTCCTAATTCTATAGGTTTTTTTTCTTGTCGTGAGAAACATACATGAACTCTACCTTCTTAATAAAATTTTTACAGGACCAAAGGGGGGCGGAGCAAGATGGCGGAGGAGTAGGAGACCTGGATTTCGTTTTGTCTCAGGAATTCAGCTGAATGGGGATCAAACCATTCTGAACACCTACGAACTCAACAGGAGACCGAAGAAGAGAGTAGCAACAACTCTCTGAACAGAGAAGCGACCACTTTCTGGAAGGTAGGACGAGCGAAGAAGTGAATCCAAGGCGATATTCGGGAGGATAGACGGTGGGGGAGGGGGCCTCCGTCGGCCGCTTCTGGCAAGTGCTAGAGCCGCGGAGCACAAAATCGGACCTTTTAGAAGTTGGCTCCGCGGAGGGACGTCGCTCCAGTGGCTAAGCGGGGGTGGAACCCTCGCGGGACAGTGTGGTCTCAGGACTCTTGGGGTCACAGAAAGACCGGGGGTGCCTGAGTGCGGCAGAGCTCCCAGGTATCCGAGCGGGGAAGCGGGCTGCAGAGACGGAGCCGAGGCGCGGGCTCTCAGCTCGGGGTGGCCATAAACTGTGATCCGCGGCCCAGTCGGGGCACTGCTCCTCCAGCAGGGACCCAACAAGCGGCAGAGCTGGGGAGACTCCCCTTCCTCCTCTGGGAGGAGCAGTGCGGGAGCGCACCGCAGGGATCTGCTGGGTTTAGAGACTCCACACGGGGGTCGGGTGCCAGAGATAGAAACGCTCGGTCACAGGCCGGGTGAGCACGGAGTGCAGCCGGAGACCGGGGAGACGGGAGTGACTGCTTTTCTCTGGGGGCGCACTGAGGAGCGGGGCCCTGAGTTCTCAGCTCCTCTGGGTGGAGATTGGGAGGCCGCCATTTTCACTCTCGTCCTCCAAAGCTGTACCGAGAGCTCGCAGGGAACAAAAGCTCCCAAGAGCAAACCCGAGCAGATTACTTAGCCCGGACGGACAAGAGCGGGGCAATTCTACCTCCGGCAAAGACATTTGGGAACCACGGCAACAGGTCCCTCCCCCAGAAGATCAGCAAGAACAGCCAGCAAGCCAAGACACAGTTTACCGATCAAAGAGAACGGGAGAACTCCAGCGATAGGGGAATACGGCACAAAGAATGCATGGCTTTTTTACCATGATTCTTTAGTCTTTCAAAGTTACTTTTTTTAATTTTTTTTAATTTTTCTTTTTCCCTTTTTCAACAAACATCAATCCATTTTTTAAAAAACATTTTTTTTCATTTTTAGTCATATTCTATCCCTTCATAGTAGTTACCCTTATTTTTGGCATATATATATATATGAGTTGTTCTCTCTACAATTTTGAGATACAGCTCCTTCTGACAGATAAAATATACCCTAAATCTCTAGTGTATGGCTTTGTGCTAGTCTCCTGCCTGATCACATTCTCTCCCTATTTTTCTTTTTTTTTAAATCCTCTTCTTTCTTTTTTCAATTTATCAATTCCTTTTATAAAATCTTTTTAATTTTCATCTTTACAGTCATTCCATCCCTTCATCATATTTACCCTTATTTTGTACATATATAAGTTTTCTTTCTTTAAAATTTTGGGAGGCACTCTCTTCTCTGACCAAAATACACCCAAAATCTAGAGTGTGGCACTGATCTATGCACCAGGCTGATCATACTTGATCATATTCTGGGTTTTTTTGTTTTGTTCTGTTCTTGTTTCTTTTTATCTTTTTCTTTTTCTTTTTTATTCTTTTTCTTTTTTCTTTCTTTCCCTTTCTTTTCCCCCGTTTTCAGGTATTTTCTGATTTGTTTAGAGTATATGTTCTGGGGACACTGGTACCCTGTTAGCATTTTGTTTTCTCATTCATCTATTCTCCTCTGGACAAAGTGACAAGACGGAAAAAATCACCTCAATAAAAAGTACAAGAGGCAGTACCGACTGCCAGGGACCTACTCAATATGGGCATTAGTACAATTTCGGAACTAGAGTTCAGAATGATGATTTTAAAGATACTAGCTGGGCTTGAAAAAAGCATGGAAGTTATTAGAGAAACCCTTTCTGAAGAAATAAAAGAACTAAAATCTAACCAAGTCGAAATCAAAAAGCCTATTAATAAGGTGCAATATAAAATGAGGGCTCTAACTACTAGGATAAATGAGGCAGAACAGAGAATTAGTGATACAGAAGACCAAATGATGGAAAATAAAGAAGCTGAGAAAAAGAGAGATAAACAACTACTGGATCACAAGGGCAGAATTTGAGAGATACACAATACCATAAGACAAAACATTAGAATAATTGGGATCCCAGAAGAAGAAGAAAGAGAGAGAGGGGCAGAAGGTATATTGAAGCAAATTATAGCAGAGAACTTCCTTAATTTGGGGAAGAAAATAGGCATCAAAATCCAGGAGGCACAGAGAACCCCCTCAAAATCAATAAAAATAGGTCAACACCCCGGCATCTAATAGTAAAACTTACGAGTCTCAGAGACAAAGAGAAAATCCTGAAAGCAGTTGAGGAGAAGAGATCTGTAACCAGAAAGGTAGAAACATCAGATTGGCAACAGACCTATCCACAGATACCTGGCAGGCCAGAAAGGACTGGCATGATATCTTCAGAGCACTAAATGAGAAAAATATGCAGCCAAGAATACTATAGCCAGCTAGGCTGTCATCGAAAATAGGAGAGATAAAAAGGTTCCAGGACAAACAAAAACTAAAGGAATTTGCAAACATGAAACCAGGCCTCCAAGAAATATTGAAAGGGGTCCTCTAAGCAAAGAGAGAGCCTAAAAGCAACATAGACGAGAAAGGAACACAGACAATATACAGTAACAGTCACCTTACAGGCAATACAATGGCACTAAATTCATATCTTTCAGTAGTTACCTGGAATGTAAATAGGCTAAATGCCCCAATCAAAAGACACAGGCTATCAGACTGGATAAAAAGACAAGACCCATCGATATGCTGTCTGCAAGAGACTCATTTTAGACCCAAAGACACCCCCAGATTGAAAGTGAGGGGGTGGAAAACCATTTACCATGCTAATGGACACCAAAACAAAGCTGGGTGGGAATCCTTCTATCAGACAAATTAGATTTTAAACCAAAGACTGTAATAAGAGATGAAGAAGGACACTATATCCTATTTAAAGGGTCTATCCAACAAGAAGATCTAACAATTGTAAATATCTATGCCCCTAACATGGGAGCAGCCAATTATATAAGGTAATTAATAACAAAAGCAAAGAAACACATTGAGAACAATACAATAATAGTGGGGGACTTTAAGACCCCCTGACTGAGATGGACAGATCATCTAAGCAAAAGATCAACAAGGAAATAAAGACTTAAATGACACACTGGACCAAATGGACTTCTCAGACATATTCAGAACATTCCATCCCAAAGCAACGGAATACACATTCTTCTCTAGTGCCCATGGAACATTCTCCAGAATTGATCACATCCTAGGTCACAAATCAGGTCTCAACCGGTACCAAAAGATTGGCATTATTCCCTGCATATTTTCAGACCACAGTGCTTTGAAACTAGAACTCAATCACAAGAGGAAAGTCGAAAAGAACTCAAATACATGGAGGCTAAAGAGCATCCTACTAAAGAATGAAAGTGTCAACCAGGAAATTAAAGAAGAATTAAAAAAATTCATGGAAACCAATGAAAATGAAAACACAACTGCTCAAGTCTTTGGGATGCAGCAAAGGAAGTCCTGAGAGGAAAGTATATAGTAATACAAGTCTTTCTCAAGAAACAAGAAAGGTCTCAAATATACAACCTAACCCTACACCTAAAGGAGCTGGAGAAAAAAACAGCAAATAAAGCCTAAACCCAGCAGAAGAGAAATAATAAAGATCAGAGCAGAAATCAATGAACTAGAAACCAAAAGAACAGTAGAACAGATCAACGAAACTAGGAGCTGGTTCTTTGAAAGAATTAACAAGATTGATAAACCCCTGGCCAGACTGATCAAAAAGAAAAGAGAAATGACCCAAATCAACAAAATCATGAATGAAAGAGGAGATCACAACCAACACCAAAGAAATACAAACAATTATAAGAATATATTATGAGCAACTCTATGCCAGCAAATTAGATAACCTGGAAGAAATGGGTGCATTCCTAGAGATGTATCAACTACCAAAACTGAACCAGGAAGAAATAGAAACCTAAACAGACCTATAACCACTAAGGAAATTGAAGCAGTAATCAGAAATCTCCCAACAAACAAAAAGCCCAGGGCCAGATGGCTTCCCAGGGGAATTCTATCAGACATTTCAAGAAGAATTAATACCTATTCTTCTGAAACTCTTGCAAAAAAGAGAAATGAAAGGAAAACTTCCAAACTCGTTTTATGAGGCCACCATTACCTTGATCCCCAAACCAGACAAAGACCCCATCAAAAAGGAGAATTACAGACCAGTATCCTTGATGCACACAGATGCAAAAATTCTCAACAAAATACTAGCCAATAGAATCCAACAGTACATTAAAAGGATTATTCACCACGACTAAGTGGGATTTATCCCTGGGCTGCAAGGCTGGTTCAACATCCGCAAATCAATCAATGTAATATGATACATTAATAAAAGAAAGAACAAGAACCGTATGATCCTCTCCATAGATGCAGAAAAAGCATTTGACAAAGTACAGCATCCTTTCTTGATCAAAACTCTTCAGAGTATAGGCATAGAGGGTACATACCTCAATATTATAAAAGCCATCTATGAAAAACCCACAGCAAATATCATTCTCAATGGGGAAAAACTGAGAGCTTTCCCCCTAAGGTCAGGAACGCGGCAGGGATGTCCACTCTCACCACCTAGCCACAGCAATCAGACAAAAAGAAAAATAAAAAAATAAAAAGAAAGAAATGCATCCAAATTGGCAAAGAAGAAGTCAAACTCTCACTCTTTGCAGATGATATGATACTTTATGTGGAAAACCCAAAAGACTCCACCCCAAAACTGCCAGAACTCATATAGGAATTCAGTAAAGTGGCAGGATATAAAATCAATGCACAGAAATCAGTGGCATTCCCATACACCAACAACAAGACAGATGAAAGAGAAATTAGGGAGTCGATCCCATTTACAGCTGCACCCAAAACCCTAAGATACCTAGGAATAAATCTAACCAAAGAGGCAGAGGATCTGCACTCAGAAAACTACAAAATACTCACGAAAGAAATTGAGGAAGACACAAAGAAATGGAAAAATGTTCCATGCTCATGGATTGGAAGAACAAATACTGTGAAGACGTCAATGCTACCTAGAGCAATCTACACACTCAAAGCAATCCCCATCAAAATACCATCCACTTTTTTCAAAGAAATGGAACAAATAATCCTAAAATTTGTATGGAACCAGAAAAGACCTCAAATAGCCAGAGGAATGTTGAAAAAGAAAAGCAAAGGAACTAGGAAAGATGGCGGAGGAGTAGGGGACCCTATTTCAGCTGGTCCCCGGAATTGAGCTGGATATCAACCAGACCACTCTGAGCATCCACGAAACCAGCCTGAGATGTAAGAAGATCTGGATCTCTACAAACATAATATCGCAGGCGGTTGGTTTCAAGGTACGAAGCAGGGAGCCGTGATTCCGTGGGCAGATATCGGAGGATAAACGGCAGCGGGGGGGGTGCCTGGCCATGGGGATCCTACACCGCGGGTGAGCAACAGCCTCACGCGCTGGGGACCGGGCATAGACTCGCAGACTGGTAGCGGCAGGTTTAGGGCAGCCCCTGGGGTTAGAAACCTGGAGCGGCGGAGTGGCGCATGTGGTGATCTGGGACTGGCTAGCGGTTTTAGAAGCACAAAGGCAGAGATGTGCCCTGACCTGGAGGCAGGACTGGGAGTGCTGCAGAGGGGCACACAACCCAGGCTGCTGCAGTTTATAGCAGCACAGACAGAAATGGAGATGGTGTGGCCTGGAGAGCTCACTGAAGAACAGACTGTAGTCTCTCTGCTCTGAGGCAGAGGGTTGGAAATGGTCTCTTCTGCACTGACTCACGGAAGAGACGTGGAAAGCCACCAGCGAAAGCCACCAGAGAACAAAAGCCCCAAAAACTGATTCCCAAGGAGCCCATCCCCCGCCACAGGGGGGCAGGGCAACGCCGCCCAAACAGAGTTGCCTGAGTAAAAGCGCGGCAGGCCCCTCCCGCAGAAGACAGGCTGGGAAAACAAGAGGCCAGCAACCCTAAGGTCCCAAGAAAACAGGTGCATCTTGCTTGGGGTCTGGTCAATAATCTGGACTCTATACATTCCCTCAAACACCCATCAATAGAATGACTAGGAGGAGGAGCCCGCAAAATAGAAAACACTCAGAGATTATGACTTAAGCTGCAGATTTACAAATGGATGCAGATATAACCAAGATGTCGGAGATGGAAATTCAGGCTAGCAATTGTGAAGACAATGGCTAGAATGGAGAAATCAATTAATGGTAACATAGAGTGTCTAAGGGCAGAAATGAAAGCTGAATTGGCAGAACTTAAAAATGCTATCAATGAGATCCAACCCAATCTAGATAATCTAACAGCTGGGGTAAGTGAGGCAGAAGAACAAATAAGCAACCTGGAAGACAATATAATAGATAAAAAGGGAAAAGAGGAGGCCAGGGAAAAACAACTCAGAATCCATGAAAATAGAATCAGCGAAATAAGTGACACCATGAAGCGTTCCAATGTTTGAATAATTGGAATCCCGGAGGGAGTGGAGAGAGAGAGAGGACTAGAAGATGTATTTGAGCAAATCATAGCTGAACTTCCCTAATCTGGGGAATGAAACAAACATTCACGTCCTAGAGGCAGAGAGGACCCCTCCCAAGATCAAGGAAAACAGGCCAACACCCCAGCATGTAATAGTAAAACTCGCAAATCTTAGAGCCAAGGAAACCATCTTAAGGGCAGTTAGGGGGAAGAGATTCCTTACGTACAGAGGGAGGAACATCAGAATAACGTCAGACCTATCCACAGAGACCTGGCAAGCCAGAAAGGCCTGGCAAGACATATTCAGGGTACTAAACGAGAAGAACATGCAGCCAAGAATACTTTATCCGGCAAGGCTTTCATTTAGAATGGATAGAGAGATGCAGAGCTTCCATGAACAGCAGAAACTGAAACAATATGTGACCACTAAGCTGGCCCTGTAAGAAATATTAAGGGGGGTTCTATAAAAGGAGAAAGACCCCAAGAGTGTTATACAACAGAAATTTACAGGGACAGTCTATAAAAACAACATCTTCACAGGCAACATGATGACAAATAATTCATATCTTTCAATAATCACTCTCAACGTGAATGGCCTAAATGCTCCCATAAAATGGCATAGGGTTGCAGATTGGATAAAAAGACAGGACCCATCCATATGCTGCCTACAAGAGACTCATTTTGAACCTAAAGATACATCCAGACTGAAAGTGAAGGGATGGAGATCCATCTTCCATGCCAGCGGACCTCAAAAGAAAGCTGGGGTAGCAATTCTTATATCAAACAAATTAGATTTTAAACTAAAGTCTGTAATTAGAGACATAGAAGGATATTATATCATTCTTAAAGGTTCTATCCAACAAGAAGATCTAACAATTGTAAATATCTAGGCCCCCAACATGGAAGCAGCCATCTACATAAGCCAACTGTTAACCAAAATAGTCATATTGATAACAATACGTTAATTGTAGAAGACCTCAATACTCCACTCTCAGCAATGGACAGATCATCTAAGCAGAAAATCAACAAGGAAACAAGAGCTTTGAATGATACACTGGATCAGATGGACCTCATAGATACTTACAGAACATTCCACCCTAAAACAAAAGAATACTCATTCCTCTTGAGTGCACACAGACCACATACTGGGTCACAAATCAGGTCTTAACTGATACCAAAAGACTGAGATTATTCCCTGCATATTCTCAGACCACAATCCTTTAAAACTGGAACTCAATCACAAGAAAAAATTTGGCAGAAATTCAAACACTTGAAGCTAAAGACCACTCTGCTCAACAATGTTTGGGTCAACCAGGAAATCAAAGAAGAACTTAAAACAATTCATGGAAATCAGTGAGAACAAAAACACATCGGTCCAAAACCTATGTATGGGATACTGCAAAGGCAGTCCTAAGGCGGAAATACATAGCCATCCAAGCCTCACTCAAAAAAACAGAAAAATCCCGAATTCACCAACTAACTCTACACCTTAAAGAACTAGAGAAAAAGCAACAAACGATGCCTAAGCCACGCATTAGAGGAGAAATAATTAAAATTAAAGCAGAGATCAATAAATTAGAAACCAGAAACATAGTAGATCAGATCAACGAAACTAGAAGTTGGTTCTTGGAAAGAATTAATAAGATTGATAAACCACTGGCCAGACTTATCCAAAAGAAAAGAGAAAGGACCCAAATTAATAAAATTATGAATGAAAGGGAAGAGATCACGACTAACACCAAGGAAATAGAAACAATTATTAGAAATTATTATCCACAACTATATGCCAATAAACTGAGAAATCTGGATGAAATGGAGGCCTTCCTGGAAACCTATAAGCTGCCAAGACTGAAACAGGAAGAAATTGACAACCTGAATAGGCCAATAACCAGTAACGAGATTGAAGCAGTGATCAAAAACCTCCCAAAAAACAAGAGTCCAGGGCCTGATGGATTCCCTGGGGAATTCTACCAAACATTGAAAGAAGAAATAATATCTAGTCTCCTGAAACTGTTTCAAAAAGTAGAAACAGAAGGAAAACTTCCAAACTCATTCTATGAGGCCAGCATTACCTTAATCCTCAAACCAGGCAAAGACCCCATCAAAAAGGAGAATTTCAGACCGATATCCCTGATGAATATGGATTCCAAAATCCTCAACAAAATCCTAGCTAATAGGATCCAACAATACATTAAAAGGATCATCCACCACGACCAAGTGGGTTTTATCCCTGGGATGCAACGGTGGTTCAACATTCGCAAATCAATCAATGTATCAATGTGAAAGAACACATTAATAAGAGGTGGGAGAAGAACCACATGGTCCTCTCAATGCACAAAAAGCATTTGACAAAATACAACATCCTTTCCTGATTAAAACTCTTCAGAGTACAGGGATAGAGGGAACATTCCTCAAGTTCATAAAATCCATCTATGAAAAACCCACAGTGAATATCATCCTCAATGGGGAAAAGCTGAGAGCCTTTCCCTTAAGATCAGGAACACGTCAAGGATGCCCACTCCCACCACTATTGTTCAACATAGTACTAGAAGTCCTAGCAACAGCAATCAGACAACAAAAAGAAATAAAAGGTATTCAAATTGGCAAAGAAGAAGTCAAACTCTCTCTTTTCACAGACGACATGATACTTTATGTGGAAGACCCAAAAGGCTCCACCCCCAAATTACTAGAACTCATACAGCAATTCAGTAATGTGGCAGGATACAAAATCAATGCACAGAAATCAGTTGCTTTCTTATACACTAATAACACAACTGTAGAAAGAGAAATTAGAGAAACGATTCCATTTACAATAGCACCAAAAACCATAAGATACCTCGGAATAAGAATAAACCTAACCAAAGAGGTAAAGGATCTATTCTCTAGGAACTACAGAACACTCATGAAAGAAACTGAAGAAGACACAAAAAGATGGAAAAATAGTCCATGCTCATGGATTGGAAGAACAAACATTGTTAAAATGTCTATGCTACCCAGAGCAATCTATACCTTCAATGCCATCCCGATCAAAATTCCAATGACATTTTTCAAAGTGCTGGAACAAACAATCCTAAAATTTGTATGGAATCAGAGAAGACCCTGAATCACCAAGGAAATGTTGAAAAGGAAAAACAAAGCTGGGAGCATCCCGTTGCCCAATTTCAAGCTATATTACAAAGCAGTGATCACCAAGACAGCATGGTACTGGCACAAAAACAGACATATAGACCAATAGAACAGAACAGAGAACCCAGATATGGACCCTCAACTCTATGTCAAATAATCTTTGACAAAGCAGGAAAAAACATGCAATGGAAAAAAGACAGTCTCTTCAATAAATGGTGCTGGGAAAATTGGACAGCCACATGCAGAAGAATGAAACTCGACCATTCTCTAACACCATTCACAAAGATAAACTCAAAGTGGATGAAAGACCTCAATGTGAGACAGGAATCCATCAAAATCTTAGAGGAGAACATAGGCAGTAACCTCTTTGACATCGGCCACAGCAACTTCTTTCAAGATACATCTCCAAAAGCTAGTGAAACAAAAGCAAAAATGAACTTTTGGGACTTCATCAAGATAAAAAGCACCTGCACAGCAAAGGAAACAGTCAACAAAATAAAGAGGCAACCCACAAAATGGGAGAAGATATTTGCAAATGACACTACAGATAAAGGGCTGGTATCCAAGATCTATAAAGAACTTCTAAAACTCAACACCCAAAAAACAATCAAGTCAAAAAGTGGGCAGAAGATATGAAAAGACACTTCTCTGAAGAAGACATACAAATGGCTAACAGACACATGAAAAAATGTACATCATCATTAGCCATTAGGGAAATTCAAATCAAAACCACACCGAGATACCACCTTACACCAGTCAGAATGGCAAAAATGGACAGGGAAAGAAACAAATGTTGGAGAGGTTGTGGAGTAAAGGGAACCCTCTTACACTGTTGGTGGGAATGCAAGTGGGTACAGCCACTTTGGAAAACAGTGTGGAGGTTCCTCAAAAAGTTAAAAATAGAGCTACCCTATGACTCAGCAATGGCACTACTGGGTATTTACCCCAAAGACACAGATGTAGTGAAAAGAAGGGCCATGTGCACCCCAATGTTCATAGCAGCGATGTCCACAAGAGCCAAACAGTGGAAAGAGCCGAGATGCCCTTCAAAAGACGAATGGATAAAGAAGATCTGGCCCATATATACAAGGGAATATTACTGAGCCATCAGAAAGGATGAATACCCAACTTTTACATCAACATGGATGGGACTGGAGGAGATGATGCTAAGTGAAATAAGTCAATCGATTATCGTATGATTTCACTTATTTGTGGAACATAAGGAATAACATGGAGGACACTAGGAGAAGGAAGGGAAAAATGAGGGGGGGAAATCGGAGGGAGAGATGAACCATGAGAGACTATGGACTCTGAGAAACAAACAGGGTTTTAGAGGGGAGTGGGGAGGGGGGATCAGTTAGCCTGGTGATGGGTATTAAGGAGGGCATATACTGCATGGAGCACTGGGTGTTATACGAAAACAATGGATCGTGGATCACCACATCAAAAACTAATGATGTATTGTATGGTGACTAACATAACATAATAAAATTAAGAAAAAGAAAAGCAAAGCTGGCAGCATCACAATTCCGGACTTCAAGCTCTATTACAAAGCTGTCATCATCAAGACAGTATGGTACTGGCACAAAAACAGACACATAGATCAATGGAACAGAATAGAGAGCCCAGAAATGGACCCTCAACTCCATGGTCAACTAATCTTTGACAAAGCAGGAAAGAATGTCCAATGGAAAAAAGACAGTCTCTTCAACAAATGGTGTTGGGAAAATTGGACAGCCACATGCAGAAGAATGAAACTAGACCATTTCCTTAAACCACACACAAAAATAGACTCAAAATGGTTGAGAGACCTCAATGTGAGACAAAGAGTCCATCAACATCCTAAAGGAGAACACAGGGAGCAACCTCTTCGACCTCAGCCGCAGCAACCTCTTCCTAGAAACATCCCCAAAGGCAAGGGAAGCAAGGGCGAAAATGAACTATTGGGACCTCATCAAGATAAAAACCTTTTGCACAGCAAAAGAAACAGTCAACAAAACCAAAAGACAACTGACAGAATGGGAGAAGGTATTTGCAAATGACGTATCAGATAAAGGGCTAGTATCCAAAATCTATAAAAAACTTCTTAAACTCGACACCCAAAGAACAAATGATCCAATCAAGAAATGGGCAGAAGACATGAACCGACATTTTTCCAAAGAAGACATCCAAATGGCCAACAGACACATGAAAAAGTGCTCAACTTCACTCGGCATCAGGGAAATCCAAATCAAAACCTCAATGAGATATCACCTCACACCAGTCAGAATGGCTAAAATTAACAAGTCAGGAAACGACAGATGTTGGCGGGGATTATGGAGAAAGGGGAAGCCTCCTACACTGTTGGTGGGAATGCAAGCTGGTGCAGCCACTCTGGAAAACAGTATGGAGGTTCTTCAAAAAGTTGAAAATAGAGTTATCATACAATCCAGCAATTGCACTACTCTGTATTTACCCTAAAGATACAAATGTAGGGATCTTTGGGATCTTTGACCTTCACAGAGGATGCAAAACAGCAATTTCCACTTAAAATCTGAATTTTTCACCCTCTTTTATAAGTTGGCATCACTGACAGCACTGGGCCTATCATCTAGCATAACAGTAACTCCGTCCTCCCAGGTAAAGTGGCCCACTCTCTCCTCCACCAGGTCAATGTTACCCACCCTGCCCCAGAGCCTCTGACTTTGTGAGCCCCCCCTCCATTACATCAGTCACACCCCACGGGATGGTAAGAGAAGGGAACCTGGCAGTCATCTGAGAGGTGCCCAGAGTCTCTCCCTGGAACTACAGCATCACCACAGGAGCTGGAAGGACATGATTTCTGCGTCGAAGACAAGAGGAAACTCTCTGAATTTAGTTCATCTGCTTGATTTCTGACCACCGGTAAGAGCTGGACCCAGACCATCCACCCATGATTCTTCTGACTCTCTATCCTCACTGATGCTGTCACCTCTGGGTAGAGATAAACTGGCCAAGAAACTTTGATTTCTGGCAGGGTTCTGTTTTAAAACACCTGGTACCTAGTGCAGTCCCAGGAAACATGTGGATATGAAACATACTATTTGAAGGAAAGAAGGAAGGAAGGAGGGAGGAAGGACAGACAGATATACAAAAAGGCAAGAAGAGTTTCTTCTGTGGACAAACGACAAGACTGGGAGCAATTTACGACGAACTTCTTTCACAGAATTATGCCCTCAAGTGACACAGACAAGATTGATACGCAATGAAAAATAAACTAACGTTTCCAATCCTGTATTGTTTTTGAGAATTTCAAATTCTTTTAGAACAGTCTACCTCACACTTGATTAACATGCAGACCTTACTTTAAAATGTCTCCTTTGGGTTCCAGAGTTGACATAAATATTGTTTATACCATGTTGCTTAACCATGAACAAACATAAACCAGATAAAAACTTCTTACAGCGCCAAAACATTTAGAAGGCCTACATACACTTGCAGAATCAAGGAAATCAGAATTAGTAACATTCATCTACTCTGAAACAAAATTGCCATCGCCCACCTCACTATGGTAGTGCAGCTTGCAAGTGGCTCTTCGGGGCCACACTGATGTGACCAAAGCCCCACCCCCCGTCACTTTCTACTGAGACCACAGACCACCCAACACGCTGCATCGTCAGCCACTTTCCACGAGCAGATCATCCTTCTACTGTTCTGCCTTCCTTATCTGCCAGTGACAATGAATGAAGCACCATGGGCTGCTCCTCAATCTTAACCACAAAGCCAGGCTCTGAAACAGTGTGGCCAAATCTGTAAGCTAGGAGTCATCCAGGTGGGTCCAAATGTGCACACACTGGTTTGTATTATATTTCATCAAAATGAAAACAAAAACGTTCAGTCTTCTAAGATTCCCAAGTATACGTGTAAAGACCCCAAAAGGTCTGTGTCCCCTGATCTGAGAAACACTCGACATGAAATGTCCACAGCCTGGGGGTACACGCCAGGAGGTAGTTTTTCATTGATTATACTGCAATCTCAGGTCCTTCAAGTATCAGAAACTCCTACATACTTAAGAAAGTGAGACAATACGCTCCTTGGAGGTCAGGGTCAAGTCTACAAAGTCTCTCTAGTGCCTAGGACACTGGCAGGCACATTGAGTGAATAAGAGAAAGAATTAAAGAAACATGTTTGAGCTACTGCATCTGTAGATCTTTTTATATGACATACAAAGTCCTTAAGGGTTAAAATTCACTATTCTGCTTTTATAACTGCTCTGACAAAAGCAATTATAATTTGGGAAATCCCAAATATTTACAAGTTAAAGCAATGGAATTCTTTTTTGAGGAACTAATTCTAAGGAAATCATGTGTCATACGTATATTCCCCCATGACAACTTCCCTGTGGAAAATAGTGTTTGCTTTCCATTTTACAACCTGATATAAGACTAATAGCATCAGATAGAAGGAGCCTGAATACTCATGATGAGGAATCTCTTCCCATTTCTTGCTTCCAACTACATACTGCAATGGGGAGCTACCTAAGCAAGTTACCCATGAAGCAAGAATGTATACTGTATACACCATTTGAGGAGAAAAAACCCAGGCATTTGAATCTCTTTCTCATCACCTACAGGGACTCATTTCTGCTCTCAGCCTCCAAACCTCCATTCAAGGCAGATGAACGTGATGCAGCTACTTCCACTTTTCAAATGAAGTAAGATGATGTAACCCAGGCAGAAATGAAGAAACACGCAAAAATTTCTCCATGCTCAAAGTGACAGGAATAGTATGACCATGAATTTGAACAGTGATTTCGGAGAGGAGTCAATCAAAACTTCAGGTTAAAAGACAAGCTAAGAGAACAGTCTATGGTACCTGGAGGGTAGTCTTCCCAAGGACACCCCATTTTAAGGCTTTTTCTTTGTGTCCACACCGTAAAGGCAGGATAAATAATCTCTTATCAAAACCTGAGAACAAAGCACCGAACAATCAGTGAGATTCCACAGTCTGCACAGGGCCACTAACCATCTGGCCAGACAGATAATCCTCCAAGGATAGCCAGAACATGTTTCTGAGGCCGGGAGGCCAAAATGAAATCATTACCTTGAGATAAAATTCAAAGATCAAAACCAGGAGGGACCACCACCAAGAAGAGCCCATAAAAGCCAAGCCATGCACAGACTCCTATAAAGCCAGGAGCAAGGCTCACAAGGTTCAAAGCAGAGATGTGGTTTTCTCAACAGACAGGTTTCTCCCATTTAGCAGCAGGGTGATAACACAGAGAGTTATAATAGAGGGTATACTAAAGAGGAAAAAAGGAAAAGCAACAGACCAACAACAGTTAGAAAATAAATATCTATAAAGACTCCACATATGAACCCAGAAAAAGCAGAGAATTCTGCAAAGACTGTGGTCAGAACACTTATAGATCCCAAAGCCAGGGCCAGAAGTAAATACCACACACTGGCAAAAACACCCTTAATCCTCTTTCAGGACTGGGGTCCAACCCACTGTCACACCTCAAGGCTGGAACAAGTCTTCATCTCCTTGGATGAACACCAGATAATATTCCTGGCCACGTGAGTGAAAAACGTATCTTCAAATACTACAAACACCATCCAAAGCACCAAGATGCTCACATTCTGAGGATTTTCAAGAACTAAAATCAAATAGAGCAGAGCTGATTTGCCTATGCCATCTCAAGGTGGCTCATGGCCATGAACTCATTCAGGGGAAAGAGAGGGGAAACTGAGGCACTATCCAATCTGTCCATCTGTCTGTTGATCTCTGTCTTTCCCTTCCCCTCACCTGTCCCCCTCTCCTGCTCCCTGTCTCCAGCCCGCTCTCTGAGTTTATGTTTCTCTGCCTCCATCTACTCTCTGCCTTCCCATCTTATGAAGCACATTACGGAAGAGAAGGGGGTGCGTGAAGCAACCATGTTATTAGGAAAGAAGGCGATCAGACTGGAAAGGGCTCACGTGGAAACCAAGAAGGGGAAATGTAAAAGAAACCCTGACCAGTGTGGAAACCATCCTTCTGCCTACTTGTAGCTACATGTTTTAAAAATGTCCTCCTTAAGTGGGACTGGTGTTCAGCCATTGATCTCTTTCTCTTGATTTTCATAATCATCGCTACAGTTACACGGATATGCTGAAGTACTCTGTTTTTGACAATACATATACAGCTCACATGTCGGTAGTTTGGGTTCTCAATTAAATTTATGGTTTCTAAATGATCAAAATAAAAGCCTCCCCTTCAACAGTGTGTGTGTAGGAAGATCAGAAACCATGAGAAACAGCTGACCACACGGGATGGATTTCGGTGTCTGAACAACAATGGCAGTCTTACCCTGCCTGGCAGGTCACCAATCACACTAACGCCTATTACATTACAAGCACCACCCTGGCTCGGTCCCTGATCAGGCCACCGTGGCAATACCCGTACCCACACACAAATGCACTGCGGTGCTGGTACCAGCTGGATCCTCACATTTCTGTTTGTGAAAACGTGCGGTTTTAAGTTGATTTATCAAAGTGAAATTGACTCACAAATAACACTTAAAATTGCAACAAATGGAGTTGAGAAAACTCTGAAAGGCTTCAGGTCCAACTAGAGGAGAGAGTTCTGCCATCCCACTCCCCCTGGTCAAATGTTCACACACACACACACACACACACACACGCGCGCGCGCACACACACACACACACACACCGTTTCCCTCTCCTTGCCAATCTTGGAACACCATGACCAGCTCATACCAGAACATTAAAAAAAAGAGAGAAAGAGAGAAAGAGCATCAACAAAACAAATGAAGAAAATGCACATGACATCAACTGCATTCTCAGTATATGAATCAAGGAACAAAAGAACACCAGTTTATTCTGTTCATTTTGCAAACATTTACTGAACACGTTTACTAAGTACCTACTAGATACAAAACTCCCTCTCATAACGCCCCGGCACAAGAAATTGGCCAGACTAGGTTATTACAAGTCTGTTCTCTATCTCTCACCCAACATTTTCTCCCCATTTCATGGAGTGTTCTTGGCCCTGTACAATCTTCCTTCCTGAATTCTCTTCTATAACCACACCACCTTGCCCATTCTGGTTTCACCTGTTGGCTGACCTAATTCCAGTTCACTAGGAAGTGATGATGGCCATCCTGACCCTGTAGACGATTTACACTTGCCCAGCTCAGGTTAACAGGTCACTTGACTACTGGGGACATTCCCCTTTAGGAGGAGTCTTTCAATCTTCCAAGAAAAAAACAACTTGAGAGTGAGCTGGCACACATCCCAGAGACCATTTTCATCCTTTTACAGTGCAACTTTATTTCTTCTCTAAGATCACAATATTGATGACTGGGGAGTTTAACCCAAACTTGCTTAATACTTTTAAACCAGGAACTTGAATGGTCTTACAAATGGAAATTCTGTCAACACCACCACATTTTGCCCAGGAGCCATTCTTTTTTTTTTTTTTTTTTTTAAAGATTTTATTTATGTATTTGACAGAGAGAGACACAGTGAGAGAGAGGGAACACAAGCAGAGGGGTGTGGGCGAGGGATAAGCAGGCTTCCCGCGGAGCAGGGAGCCCGGTGTGGGGCTCGATCCCAGGGCCCTGGGATCAGGAGCCAAACATTCTTATATCTGATACCTGATCTTCTCAACCTGAACATGAAAACCCCCTACATAAGCATGGGACAAGAAGCCACCATGGGTAAAATGGCGTGTCAGATGAATAACAAAGCCACCAGATGAAATGGCACACTTTCCTAGAGAAACAATTTTCCCACTGGAGGAAAGCATAACGTTTTATATTAAAATAAGCCCCAATATATCATGGAGTAAAATGAACAAATACATGACCAAAGACAGCTCCTGGTTGCAGTAGTCTGTTGGGCTATGTCCACTCTATATGGAATTTCATGCAAATAACCCTCTTGCCTTTAAATGTTCTTTGATAAAATTTTTGAGAAATGGTTCACCCACACTATAAACTTCCTGACAGCATGAACTACATCTCATCCTTCTCTTTGTCCCCAGGGACCTAGGGCAGGACCTACAACAGTGTCTGGCACAAAATAAGCACTCAATAACATCTGCAGAACTAATTTGACTGAAATAATGCCAATGGCCTTATCAATGACAAAAGATTTTTACCACATTTGGATGAGAGGAAGGGAAGGTGAACAGCTGTATGAGGAAGTGGAATAGAAGCAATCGAATTTACCAAAAACAGTTATTGGCTGCCATGGTAACAATCAGATGAAGCAACTCGGTTTAGTTCTTTTCCACTTGAACAAGCACAGGAAGGCAAATATTGTACTTGTTAATCTCCAATCACAAGGGGGTGTGGCTTAAAACACAAGTCTACCAGGTAACACTGGTGCCCATTAAACTTAATAATCTTTGAAGAGTTTGGAAAGACATCATGATAATAACAAAATCACCAGTTACATTAAATCCTGGTTTCCAAACTGATACTAAGAAGACCATCCTAATCATTTCAAGGTTAAGTGTCAAATATTTGTTGCTGACACTTGATAACTGTGAAAAGTAGATCTGTGTGTGGGTGTGCGTGTAAACCATGGCATGGGTTCACCTTTCCTGGTTCTTAAAACTGTTACCTTTTATAATTAGCTGGACCCAAACCAAGTTAAAGATAAAAGACAATTCCAAGAGTATAGTTTATGGCGATGCTACATTTTTCTACTTCCCTGGTAGAGACGTTGTATTTTAACTCGTTTGCAAATAATAGAAAAGATGGGTATCACACCCACTTTCTCTACACCATCCGTCTCATACTTGCAGTGAGTCACTCTCCATGCCTTAGTCTCCAAACTGGAGGGAGGAGCTGGGCAGAGGAGGAAGTGGGACTCCCAGGCCAGCAGGTCCAAGCTGTGAATGGGTGAGCAAGACCACTCACCCTGCAGGACTATTTGCTTTTCTGAGTCTTATGACTAAGATATGCAAGCTGCCAGCCAAAATGATACGTTTCAGTTCTTAATAACGACAGCCAGAGCTCCATAGGCTTTCAACCATAATCCAAACCAAGAGCAGAAATACATTTTATGGCATTTACATTTTGGAGTGCCTGAGGAAGAAGTGAAAATAGCAGTTCAAGACATACCATGACAGGAAGGCGAGGACAGATACAGATTACTCTTGAATAAAACCTGAGCATCTTTCTCTCCATGCTCTGCCCCTGCGGGCATTCCCTCTCCCCCTGAGAATTAAGTTAGTAACTTGATATCATTTCTGTCCGAGCCAGAGAGTAGAGAATTTATTGTATAATTTTATCATTTTATTCCATTGTATAAAAAGCAAGTTTTTCAGTTCAACAACATATGGGATCAAATCCCTGCTCTTTCATTAACCAGTCAAGTTCCTTAATGTCTTAAAGGTCTAAATTTCTGGGTCTAAGTTTCTCCATCAATCAGAGAAGAAAATCCACCTCCCAGGGCTGTTGCAAAAATTAAATGAACGAACTCTGTAAAATGCTTAGTACCTAGTAGGTAGGCATCAATGAATATATAAGTCCAGCAATATAAATGCCCAACATGTTTCGTCTTCTATGTTGTAGGAAAACAACAAATACAAGAACTACTACATATAAAGGACGCCAGTTTGGAAGTCCGCCACTCATAGCTCCGGGGTGCAGCCAGGGGGCCTTGATAGAAGGTGCGATGAGATGTGGGGAGCGCTCCTAAACTTTTGTCTGGGAACCAAATCTGGACGCTGCGGATTTCACTGTGGCCCAGGTAATTAACAAAGTGACCTTTGCAGGGCTCAGAAATGAGCAAGTGAAACTTTCTCCCCAAACCCTGACTCTGAACGCACTCCCTTTCTTCAACTCTAGGGGAACTCCTCTTGGAATAGAGTCCGTGGACGGAGAAAAGCAACTCACAAAGCGTAGGGTCCAGTGGGTCTGCCCACTCCGCGGGTTAAGAGGGAGATGCCAGCGCACGGGGGAGGACAGATAACCCCATCCTCACCTCCCGCCCTCCAACCCACACACGCACCTGGGGATGAATTTGGCCTCGTCTCCAAGTCGCGCCTGAAAGTCCTGCCAAGCCTGGCCGGGGCTCGCCCGACCCCAGGGGGCTGCCAGCGCGTCCCCGTCGCCCGCGTCCTCTTCGCTGTCCGCGGAGTCGGGCCCCGCCTGGGCTGAGGCGGGCGCGGGCTCCCGGGGAGCCCAGCCTCGGCGCCGCCCCCCGCGGTGGAACCCACGGAAGCCGCGCGCGAACTCCTGGAAGGTGATGGCGCCGTCGCGGTCAACGTCTAGCCGCTGGAACACGGCCTCGGCGTCGGCCGGCCGCACGCGCAGCTCCGCACACAGCGCGCCGAACTCCTCGCGCTCCAGGCGCCCCGAGCGGTTCGCGTCGCAGGCAGCGAAGACCGAGCGCAGGTGGGACAGCTCCTCCCGGTCCCCGTCCGCCTCCATCCCGTCCGGCAAGGGTAGCCTAGACGGCTCTGGGGCGCGCGGCCCGCGGGGGCAGCGGCGACGGCGTGAAGTCCGGGGCCACCTGCTGCCGCAGGGAGCCGCGGCGAGTTGGCCTCGTCCAGCTGGTTCGGCCACTTGCAGGAATGTCCGGGCGGGGCGGGGCGCCCGGGCGGGCCGGGGGCGGGGCGCGCCGACGCTGGGCCGGCAAGCAGCCCCCGCCCGGCCCGGGAGTCGGACTCCGAGTACAGCGCCGCAACGCCTGCCCGAGACTGAGCGACCGGCGGGGCGGCCCAAACACTTTCCGGGCGGGCCCGGCTCCGCCCAGCCAGGTAGGAGGGGCGCGTGGCGCGGCTTCCCGCGCTTCCGAAGCCCGCTGTCCCTCCTGTGCCAGGTCCAAGCCCGCGGAGCATGGGTTGGGGCCTCTTGGACTTGGGATACCCGGCCAGAACCGGGGCTGCAGCGGTAGTGTTACCAGGCGCTTCGGAGTAAACACTCTTTGCTCGGGTAAAGCCAAGAGCTAGCAGGAGTGTGCAAAGCTAACTGGGCAAAAAGAGAAAAGGAAGATAGGGGTACGATTCCAAATTGGTTAACGTTATGTGTATTTTAGTCTCTTGTAATTCCGGAACATGAGTAAACGTCCGCATATACAAGTTTTCTTACAAAGTAAACTACAAGACCTACCAGAACACCCCATTTTCTGATTTTACTGGCTTTCCTTAATCCATGTCCTTCCAACATTAAGTTCCAACTGGTTAATACACATTAGAAATCACATAGATCTTCCAGATCCCCGCATCCAAATAATTTTTCTCAGTCCTTGTCTCCACAACCTGAGAAAGAATTAATAACCAAAATGCTTTGGCAGGCAACGACAGTTAAAGACTAGGGTAGCTTTTTTTTTTTTCCAGATAAATCTTAGAGAAATCCTATATCCAAGTGCATGTTACCCTTTGATTTTAAACACTTATTTCATCAGGGCTATTGTTTCTTTAATACTGACTGCTTAATGGGTACAAGATCTTAAAAATTCAACCATTTTGATCTTTTCTTTTTTATCTTACCCTGTTTCCAAGAGACCCTCACTCTGTCATATGACTTATACATATGTTCTCTTAGGTGATTCTAATAACCTGTGAAAATGCATTTGGGTTGTTTTTACTTTATTTACATTATCCATTCCCTCCATGCTTTAGACTTTCTTTTATTTACTGCCATTTCTGTTAGTTATGACTCTTTATTTCCATTTTTATCTCATTCTGGATTTTCTTTATTGCTTATTATTTTGATTTTTTTTTATTAGGATTAAAACAAAGTAGGGGATTTGACAGACATCCCTCCAGGTCGGTGTTCTTAAACACAAGGCTAAGTGCTAACCATCTGAGGAACTGTTAGTTCTTTAATAGTACAATAAACAGGGTCAATGCTCAGCATCTATCAAGCCCTAAATACCACTGATAATCACCATCTGTAAATTTAACTGGTAAATTATGAGAGACATTCCATTCGAGGCCCTGGTCTTAGCAATCTAATTGCTAAGTGAATATAGTTCCATACAAGTGGATAGCTATTACATTGAAATGAATTTTATCATTAGTGCAATATAAATTGTTATTGATTTTGAGTTTATGTGCTTTCCTGTTTATTCTAAAGATTGATTTTTCCATATAAAGGAAGAGGTGGCTAGCTTGGTAATGCCTTTAAAGCTTTAGAAATATACTTGTTAAACTGAACCTTTGAAGTATTATTATCATTATACTGTTAGCAATTACTAAGTGTAGTTTTCAAAATAGCTGAGTTAATATTTTTAACTGCTTAGACAGAAGTGCTTTCTTGAAGACTGCTCATGCAACTTCATTCCCGAATTCACTCTGACCTTTGCACTCAGTTTCTAAGTTCTTATCTTTTTTGACCCACTTTGCCCTTTCACTGAGTCCCTTCACTGAAAAGTCATCAAGAAATACGGATTCTTGCAAATGTCTTGTGTACACACCTTTTCATTTCCAGTGATAATGATCTACTCCAGACCTATAAGTTATCTATCACTGCATGACAATACGACAATCACTTAGTGATTTAAAACAGCAACTATTTCATTTGTTCATAATTTCATTGTCATTAACTTGGATGCGGTCAGGTAGGTAGTTTTTCTGCAGGCTTGCCTAAGATCACGCAGTCATGGTGGTTCCACTGTGGCTGCATGGCGTTAGAGGGCCTCACTCATATCTGGAAGTTGGTGTTGGCTGTCAGTTGGACCGTGTGTCTTCAGGAGGCTAGCATGGGCTTTGTTACATGGGGGCAGTGTCCAAGAGGCTAAGTCCCAATGCACAAATGCTCTTCAAGCCTCAGCTTATGTCACGGTTACTGATATTCCATTGATCATGGCAAGTCAACATGGCCAAGCCCTACATCAATGTGAGAGAGGACTATACAAGGTCACAGATACAAGGAGATGTACTTTATTAGAGGCCCTTACTGTAACAATATACCATACCTAGGGTACTGGGATAGTCTCTAAGACATTCTGTCAGGTTCCTGTCCTGCCGACCTTCTGTTCATTCTACACAACCACAACTGGACAGTCCTTCTCAAACACCAATTATTCTGTCTTCTTAGAGCTCAGTTGTTCTCGGTCTGTGATAATTTTGTTACCCAGGAGACATTTGGCAATGTTTGGAGACATTTTTGGTTGTCACAATTTGTAAAGGGCAAGATGCTACTAACATCTAGTAGGTAGAGGGCAGAGATGCTGCTAAGCATCCTGTCATATACAGGCTAGCTTCCCATGACAAAAAATTATCTGGCCAAAAAATGTCAATAAAGGTTAAGAAAACCTACATACTAGCTCATAAATTCCCAGAGGTTCCCCAATTAAAAGAGAACCAAGGGTAAACTCTTCATCTGGGCATTCAGAGTCCTCTATGATCTTGTCCCACTTCATAGACCCAAATATCTCTCCCTTAGTTTCCATCAGCGCTCCTGCTATCCCCAAATATGCCACCCTCGATTACATAATTAACATAATAGCTCCTTATTGTCGTCACAAAATGTAAATATCAAACTTCAGTTTTCCCCTCCTCTGTCTAACCAAACCATTTCCCAGCCTCAGTTAAAGAGTTGGATCCTTCCTACCAAAAGTTTCCACAATTACATTGTGACCTGTCACTTACAAAGACATTGCTTAGTATGGTTTATGTCAGCTCAAATAAACAGGCCACAGGAATGTTTTTTTTTTCATGGTTTAATTTTTCAAGTTAAAATTCTTTTCCATCTGGAATTTGGTTTGGGTTAGGTGTGAGTTGTAGATTTAACTTTTTTTTTTTAAAGATTTTATTTATTTATTTGACAGAGAGAGACCCAGTGAGAGAGGGAACACAAGCAGGGGGAGTGGAAGGGGGAGAAGCAGGCTTCCCGCTGAGCAGGGAGCCCGATGTGGGGCTCGATCCCAGGACCCTGGGACCATGACCTGAGCCAAAGGCAGACGTAGGGTTAAGACAAAGTCTTAACGACTGAGCCACCGAGGCGCCCCTAGATTTAACTTTACTATTTTTCTGGATTTCTACCTAGTTGTCCTAACACTGTTTATTCAACTATCCCTTCCCCATGGATTTAAATGTCACTTTTGGCATATACTTAATTCCTCTCTGTACTTGGGTTTATTTCTGAACTTTCTAGTCAGTTCTATTAAGGAATCACATTTTGAAAGGACTCTTGAGCTTATAAAAAGATTCCTAAAGTTCCTATTGGGTTGCCTTTCATATTTTGTTTGTTTATACATCATTAAGTATATGGCAGAGAAGATCAGGGAAAAGTGAGGAGAAGGCAATGAAGTTTAAGACTAATTTGTTAGGCACAAGTACAAATTGACAACCGTCTGAAATTGTCATGTAAATCAGCGAGAAAATAGTTGATTTATAGAAAGAGTAAGGAACCTCCTGTTTATGTAAAACGTGAGATGCTTCTGTAAAGCCACTCACAAGTTACTGAGGAATGCTTTTGAATATCCTCAGCAATATACTCAGGGGAAGGCCAGGGTTATATAATCTGTCTCTAATTTTTTCAAGAAAGAGGGAAAAGAAAGAAATAGGAAGCATTTCTTTTCTGTTCTAGCATCCAGAAACAGCAAGTGAGAAATTGGAGATAACAGAGCAACCTTTGAAAGCCAATGAAATGGTAGGTAAAGAGAGCTTGCCTGTATTTATCAGCATGACTTTGAGAAAGATCAGCTTGCTCTGTGGCTACCCAAGGATTTTAAAAATCAGAGATAATCTTGTTAGAGTGTGTTTCTCAAAACTGTGAAAAGATATTATGGTGATCAAATACACTTCTAAAACACAAATAAATTTGGAAAAGAATCCTACTCTATCTCTTCTTGGATGAGATAAAGAAAGCTGTTTATACTTGCTTAAGCTAAAATTTCCTAAATGTATTTGACTATGGAAGTAGGGTTTTTTGTTTGGTTTGGTTTTTGTTTCAATTTCTGAGGGCTTTCCACCAAGTTAGTGATCTTGAGAAAATACTTTGGGAAACCAATGACCAGAGTAACGAGCCATGAGAAATTATCCCTTTGCCACTATATCATAAATTGACCCAATTTCCTATAACGGGGAATGAGCACCACCCTTTAACCTCCTCTTCACCCAGTAAAATGGGAGAGGCTTTTAATGGAAGCCTGTTGTAATCTACACTATAGGATTTCCTTCAGGTACAAGAGCCTTCCTCAAAGTCGCTTAACACTCCAGTTACTCTGCCCTAGAAAGATCCAATAAGCCTGTAAAGATGGAACAAGATATCCAAGTAATGGCATACCACTGAGGGACCAATTAGTAGATTCAGAAATTCTCAAACATAGGTGCCCTGCAAGACCTTGAGTCTTAGTTCTCTCATGAATATCTGCCATGGCTTGCTGTTCCTAAGGAAGTTACGAGAAAATTTTGAATATTTTACAAAAAAAGAATGTGTCAGCAACTTTACATCATAGTGATTCACTTACTCTTTATGTAAATCTGGAAAAAGGAGAAAAGAATAATGTAACACCCATATACCCAAAATTGCAAATATGAACATTTTATCAGATCTGTTTTTTTAGAAAATACAGCATTATGGATCAATCCAGATGAACTTCCTCTTTGATTGCATATTGTTTCTGTAATCAGTATATAGCATTGTTGTGTGTATGTGTACGTGTTGGCAGTTATCAGACTTTGGGAAATCTTGAATTATAAACAATTAAATAACTCTATAATACTCTAAACAGTATAAACATCATGTCACAAACCAGAGCAGGGTAGACATTCAGGGCTAGAACTGAGAAGTGTTGAGCTTCAGACTTCTGATCCCCTTTTTTGATGACCAAGCGAAGCTCCTATGTCATTTTCCCACATTAGAAAACTGTGTCTCATGCATACATCTTGCTTCATTCAGAACAAAAGTTTGCATTTCATATTATATATGCAGGTAATAGAGAGAGAGAAATTCAGTGCAGTGAAAACACATCCATCTCAGTTCAGCTTTTGGATAGTAAAACAAAAAGCAACCGTGGTAAGCAGAACTCTCCAGTGGCCCCAAATTCCCACTCCTTGGTGTACATGTTCTGTATAATCCCTTCCTTTTCAAAGTGAGCAGATCTTACGAATGCAATGGGATAGTCAGTCTTGTGATTACATTATGTTAAGAAGACTGTCTATGCAGCCTGGAGTGAGATTCTCCTGCTGGTCTTGAAGAAGTAGCTGCCATGCTGTGAGAGAGCTCCGCGGCTAGGACCTCAGGGGTTAGATTTAATGTGATTAATTTGTCTTTTCTTGAGTTTCCTGTAAATCATTCAGCCTGTATCTAACATGCCTAGCTCCTTTTGCTCAGCATAATGATTTTAGATTGATTCATGTTGTTTCAGATTTTAGTAATTCATTCCTCTCTGGTAATGAGTAGGATTATGTCATACATATACACCACAGTGTGTTTATTCATTATTTTTTTATTGACATTTGGGATATTTCCAGGTTTTGACTATTATTAATAAAGCTACTATAACAATTACGTCCAAATTTTTGTATGAAGGAACATGTGTCCATTTCTCTTGGGTAAATTCCTAGGAGTGAGATTTCTGGATCACATGGTAGGTATATGTTTAGCTTTATAAGCAAATGAATAAGTGTTTTCCAAAGTGACTAAAATTTTACATTCCCACAGTAGTATAAGAGAGTTCTAGTTGCTCCACATTCTTGTCAACCCTTGGTGCTATCAGTCTTTTTAATTGAAGCAATTCTAATGGATGGGTATCGGTATCCCATTGTGCTTTTAATTTGCAGTTCCCTGATGACTGTGATGTTGTATAACTTTTCATATGCTTATCGGCCATTCTTGTATTTTCTTTAATGAAATGTCTGTTCAGATCATGTGCCATTTTTTACTACGTTGCCATCTTATTGAGTTGTACGTGTTCTTTCTGTATTCTGGAAACAAGTCTTCTGTCATGTATATGTACTTTGAAAATCTTCTCCCATTCTGTGCTTTGCCTTTTCATTTTCTTAATGGTGTCTTTTGAAGAGCAGATGGTTTTAGTTTTGATAAAATTCAATTTATCGATATTTTATTTTGTAGTTTATATTTTTGTGACCCATCCAGCAAACCTCTGTCTACCTAGAGTTGCAAAGATATTTGTTTTCTTCTAGAAATGTAGATTTCTCATTTAGTATTGCATCTGTGATCCATTTTGAGTTAATTTGTGTATTGAGTGAGTTTAAAGTTGAATTTTATTTTTTTTCTATATGGATATCCAGGTCTTCCAGCACTACTTCTTGAAAAAAGGATCCTCTCCCCATTGAATCACCTTTGTCAGAAATCAAATGATCATTCATGTGTGGGTCTATTTCTGGACTTTTTATTCTGCCCTATTGACTTGTACATTTATCCTTTCACCAACACCATATGGTCTTGATCACATTGCTTGATAGTAAGTCTCAAAATCATGTAGGATAAGTCCTACAGCTTCGTTATTCTTTTTCCAAATTGTTTTGGATATTCCTTGGTCTTAGGTATTTCCATATAAATTTTAAGATCGGTTTTTCTATATATATATATATATATATATATATATATATCTGGCATTGTGATTGTGTTGAATCTTATAGATCAATTTTAAGAGAATTGATATCTTAATATTAAGTCTGCCTATCAATGAACATGTTATATCCCTCATTTATTTGTTGCCAGCATATAAAATTCAATTGATTTTGGAATTATGACAAACTTGTATTCTGAGACCTTGCTCAACTCACTTATTAGTTCTAGTAGTGATTTGATAGAATTCTTAGAATTTTCTCCTTACACAGTCATGTCATCTGTGGGAGAAAAAGGATAATTTTACTTCTTCATTTCCCATCTGTACTTGTTTTCTTTTTCTTGCTTTATTGCACTGGTTGAGACTTCTAGTACAATGTAGAATTACAGTAGTTAAGAACAGATCTCCTTGCTTTGTTCCTAATCACAGGGGGAATCATTCACTCTTCCACTGTTAATTGTAATGTTAACAGTAGGGGTTTTTATCGATACTCTTCATAGGGTTTAGGAACTTCTCCTCTATTCCTACATTGCTGAGACTATTTATCATGGGTGGATTTTGGATTTTCTAGATGCTTCCAGCATCTATGTAGATGATCGTGTTTTTTTTCCTTCATTATCCTGTTAATGTGGTGAATTATATTGATGAATTTTCAAATTTTAGCCCAGCTTTTACTTTCATAGGGAGGGTCTCAGGGCTTCTTCACATGGTCCCTCCCTCAAGATAGTTGGACTTCTTACACAGTGCCTCAGGGCTCCAACAATGAGTGTTCAAAGAGTCTTGGGCCAGGGCTGCAAGGCTTCTTACAGCCTAGCCTCAGAAACTTTAAATGTTAGTTCAGCCACCTTCTATTGATCAAACTAATCACTAAGGCCAACCCAGACTCAAAAGGAGGGTAAATCGTCACCATCTCTCAATGAGAGGAATAGTAAAGAATTTTTGGCCATCTTTAATCTACTACACCTTTTTTGCTTTGAGTTTGGCTTTATATTACACCCTTTTTGTTTTCTGTTTTTCTACATCTCTGTTTGAAGTGAGATGGGCTATTTCTCACTTCAGCTCAGTCTACCATATTCACCTGATATCCTCCTCCCCTGCTTTAGACCTCAACTTAGGTATCATTTCCCTGACCTTCCAAAAAGAAATTATGCTTCCCTCTTAAGTGTCCCCATAGGACCCCATTTCTACCCCTATACCTACTGCATGTGTGGATCTGTCCCCCAGCCATACTGTTTCCCAAACATTAAGCATTCTTTTTAAGACTCTCTACTTCCTCCACAATATTTCCTCTGCCCAGGATCCTTTCCCTATTTTGCCACCATGCAAACAAATTTCGTCCTTTAAATATCCTTTCACAAGGTTAGGTTTCCCAATTTTAGAGACAAGAAAACTAAATCTGAGGTTGAATGATATGACTAAAATCACACAGCTACTAGACCTGGGATTCAAAGCCAGATCACCAGATTCAAGTGCTCCATGTTTCCCTCCATGGCGCAAGTAGCAAATGTTCTCTTGCTTTGCCCCATCCCCTATGCATTCCACCCAACAGTCAGCCCTTAGGCTGTTTCATTTTGCCTTGCCTGTGTGTCTAGTTAGCTGAGCAATTTGTATCTCCTCTGAAAGTAGTGGTGTTCAAGCCCCCTTGCCCTCGATGTAGAACAACTCTGAGTTGACCTGCACAGTTGACCTGCTGGAACATTGGGACTGAGAGTCACCCACTGGGTGACGTTGCTTGATGTCAGTGTTGCACTGTTGCTTATCATTCTTCCCTTGACTGTTCTACCTGCCCCACTTCCCTAACCTTCCACATCCACATGAATCCTCATGCCAGCCTCTGGGTAACTCTGGCAAAGACAGTGCACAGCTACTTCCTTGGCATGAAATAGTCACTACAGAGACTCAAGTCAAAGGGCATGGACTTGTCAGCAGTTTGTGAAAGGACCCTGTGGGATATATGGGCTCCCCAGAAGCCACCACAATGCCTTGACACAAGTCCTGAAGAAATCAACACATTTGACATTGCTGTATTACATATAAAACCATGGTGCATACAATGAAAATGTATGGCGTATAAGAGAAAATATTGCTTCCAGAGTTAACTGACATATTCTTCTCTCATAAAACATTGAGTGACTCAAGTAAAGTAGATTGCAGTTTACCAATTAGGAATCTCAGGTAAAAGTTTAAATACCTTATAAACAAATAATACAAACTGGCAAGAAAATACCAATATTTAAAATTTTGTCCTTTTTTATTTTATCATTATGAGGGGGATTAGAGGTGTTTGGCATACAAAAGTGTATTATTTTTGTATGAGATGCCAACACTTCACATGTAATTATTCCTTGATTATCTGCCTCTTAACTCAAAAATAATTTATATCTCACTTTAAATGGGAAAATTTCTGGGCACATTTAACTTAGTGTTTTTTCAATGTCTTTATTACTAGAAATTCTATTTCCCTAAAAACATTAGCGGGTAAAGGCAGAAGTGTCATAAAATATTTTGACTCTTTTGTAAGTCTCTTTTATTTTGCACAGGTCAGAGTGATGGTGCAGCCATAAAGATACAGAATCTTCAACCTAAAAAAAGTGAAGACAAGACCCCCGATTATGTGGAGCAGAGACAGTGGAGCCTAGATTCTAAGTAAGCATGGTAAGTGTATGAAAAGTCTCTATGTTAAGTACTTTATGTTTCTCAAGGAGAAGGATAGCATCAAACCTGAGAATATCAAGTACATTTTTAAATTTTGTCACATCAGTGAGGAATGGCAAGAATATCTGAATTTGAAGACCAGCTGTATTCTGAAGGAAAGGGTGTGTTCGACACTACTGTGACACTCACTGTCCATAAATAAAGTTTTATTGGAACACAGTCCTGCCCATTCACTTTCACGCTAGAAGGGCACAGCTGAGTAGTTGCAATAGACTCATCTAACCTGCAAAACCTAAAATATTTATTCTCTGGCCCTTTACAGAAAGATTTTTTCCAACCCTGCTCTACATGAAACAGTGAGGGAAGGACACGTTTCACTTATTCTCATAGCACAAGTTAATACACTGGCAAAGAATCTCCTTATTTTCACACCAGTCCTCTACCTTCATGTCTCTAAATATTCCTCAAATCCAATAAAAACATAACATTTCAAATTACAGGGAACGAAGTGCAATCATCCCACAGCAATGGTGGTAGCATGAAGGAAGAATGTGGAAAGCTCTATCAATGGTGACTTAGTTAACATTTCTTAAAATAAGGAAATATTGACCAACCAGAATCTTGTACAATTTGTCTGATGTGTGTGACAGTTAAGGTTTTCAGTTTCTCAGTATTTTAGAAGAATCAATGATAAATTCTTCTTAGAATGTATTAATTTTGCCTTTGATGAAGAATGGCCAGGCCTTGTTTTAGAGCTGTCTAAGACACACTCAACTTTTTCCCAAACTTATATTCTAACAAAAGACAGATCATGTTCTAAGATCACATTGGATTTCTTCTTAGGAAAGCCTATGAATTTGATCTCAAGTGCTCAAAAATTACTTTTAGCTCCAGGGAATACAATGTGTACACTGTTAGATCAGAGACACATTTATATTCATCCAAAATAACGGAGAAATGTACAGTCATCAATGTCAGAAACATGAGATGGTCCCATAGAGATAGAGTCATGCCAACGTTAAAGGCAAAGTAACTTTCAAACTTACATCCTAAGTATTATAATCTTTGCTCTCCAGATATAGACCCAGATAGTATGTATGGCCTGTACTCACTATCAAAGATGATCTGGGTTGGCGATTTTGAATGTTTCACATAACATACCATGGAGAGTGCTCCTAATGTTAACAAGGGCAAGGGGAAAAGCTTCCTTAGACTGTCCCTGAAATAATTCCCCAGGTTTCATACTGGTGAGAGCACATGTCTCTAATAAGAAAAATACGCCTTTCAGTGTTAAAGAACATTATACATACAAAAAACTCCAATTTCTGTCCCCATCTTTAAAATGGATGTTTTCTCAGGAGTGCCTGGGTGGCTCAGTCAATTAAGCATCTGCCTTCGGCTCAGGTCATAATCCCACGGTCCTGGGATTGAGCCCTGCATCAGACTTCCCTGCTCGGCTAGGAGTCTCCTTCTCCCTCTCCCTCTGCCCCTCCCCCCACTCGTGTGCATGCTCTCTCTCTCTCTCAAATACATAAATAAAATAGTTTTTAAAAAATAAAATAGACATTTTCTCTAACTAGAGAAATTAATAATTAATTAATTAATTACAGAAAAATTGGAAGACTTTAAATGTCATGATAATATCCATAAATACTGAAATTCTGGTATCTCTTTGGATTCCAGAGTGATTAGGCCAGTGCTATCTAAGGAATAAGTCTTCCCTATAATAATTATGAAAATTCAAAGTTCTTTATAATGGGTTTATTAAAATTGAGTAATGATAATTTTTGCTTTCTTTTTAATAAAATACTATTGAAAGAAGAAATCACCACCATAAATAAGAAGCATGAGTGTATGTATAGTGATTAATACTTATTATTTGAATAAAGACAATTTTAATGGTAATGCTATTTATAAACAAATATTAATGCCTAACACAGAGTGCTTTTCATATGCTGGGCCCCTAAATCTTTTCCTGAGTTAACTCAGGTAATCCCCACAAAGATCCTGAGGCAGAAACTGTCATTTTCATCTTCATGTTATTGATGAGGAAAGTGGGGTACAGAGAGGTTCAGTGTCTTACCCAAGGTCACCCAGGTAATAAAAGAGCTGGGGCTTAGGCCAGGGAATTGGGCTCCAAAGTCCATGCTAAATCAGTCCTGCCTCTCAAATGAAACAAATGGTTTAGACTACTTGCACAAGAAGAATTAAATGAGTGTTTTCCTGAACATTTCAGAGATCTTATCGCTTCACAGAAAAAAAAAAAATCTGTTTCTCATTCCTGAGAGTCTATTAGTAAATGAGTGGGCAAGACTCTGATAATCGTTCCTGTTCATTTCTGGCCCAAACCTCAATGATAATATAAAAGCCACATGACTGCACCACAGGATACAGACCCTGTGCATGTTTTCATGAGCACAAGAACAGCGTTTCATGTTTTCTTCTAAGAAACCAAATTCACAACGGAAGGGTAGATTTTATATTGCTGTAAATGTTTCTCTCAGGTTATTCAACTGCTTCCGGAAGTCCCCATCTCTTTCTTTTCTCTTCTAATTGAATAAATCCTGCTCAAATAGGCTCTGCTGTAGAGGTACCTGTGCTCCGGGAGTTGCAGTAAAACAATGAGACACCAGAGTGTCCAGGTCCTGTCGTATATTTACCTACTTGATCACCTCTCTCTAAGTTAAACTACTGAACTACTGACTTGGGTGCAATAAACAAAGCAACATAACTGGTTTTGAATTCACATTTGAATTAATTGAACATTTTATTTAAGACATGGAAGTAAAATACAAAAGAAAGATCCTGAGGAGGCATGAAGCAGATAATCCAATAAGAGAGTGCCAGGAGAGCCAACAAAAATGGGGATGTTGCCATAGTTACCAAGAAACACACACACACACACACACACACACACACACACACACACACAGCCTACAGTCTCCATGTCGGTAAGATACTGAAAACCAGCAAAATAAGCTCTTAAGTCTGCGGTCGTTCTCTCCTCTGTACTTTAATTAGTATGATCCAGTCTTTGGAGACAAGCCAGAATGAAAAAAAAAAAAGTCTCCAATTCTGCCTGTTAGTAAGTTCTAGCCTTATGAAACTCTCTCTGAAGTGAAGCCTCTGTTACATATCAGTGTAATTAGAGACACAGCATCCTTTTAACATGAAGATAGTCTCCTAATTAGGGAATTGACCTGAACTATCATCCATGTAGGCCCACCACCAATGGTAACACAAGAAAGACTCTGGTTCTGGTTGAATCGCACTTTTGTTAGTTCTGCATCACCCAGACGAGCGACTTTTGTCTCAGAGACAAAACCCGTAATAGTCTAACAGTGGCTTATCATTGGCGCCAGCACACTGTATATTCACTTTTTTCTTCATTATATTTCAGTCAGACATTTATAAGTGAAATTCAGACACGCATAGTAAGCTCATCAATGGGATGATAAGCACAGTCTTTACCCAGATATTCATAGATGAAAGACAAAATGAAAGAAAGGCGGGGGTGGGGTGGGGTGGCAGTTTCCATCTGTAACACGACATAAGCATAAATAACAAATTGGGCCTGAAGGAAAAGTAGGCTTCAAGGCTATAATGAAGTACATTTATGATGTCTTCCTTTCTATTTGCTTTGACTGATTTTTCTCATATAAAAATCTGTAGGACTCTGACAGGTGTCCTCTGTCTACCAGCTGCTGCATCAATTATGAAGATCATGGATAGATGTGTAATTAGAAAGAGGGATGATACTGGTGAAGTTGCAAAGAGGAGAGGAAGCATGGCGGTTCTATAAATCTAAGAGAAGTACGTGGGTCCAGTGATCTGCTAGTACAAGGGCATAGATCTGTGGTAAATACATCTGTAGTAAATGAATGGAAAAAATCTGGGTAGTTTAAGTTCATGTCTATTTTATATGCCCCTCTTTTTTCCACTTGGACCCATTTCCAGACCCTGTATCTATATATATATATATATATGCAGTTCCACAGGAGGAAACCAAGTATAAACTTTATATTTTTTCTAGAACATCAGTGGGTCACATCTTAAAACACCACCATAGAACAAATGAGTTCCATAAAAACAGCTTTGTGTGTGACTCTCCCAAATTGATAAATGATTGTCTCATATATTATCTTTAATCAGAGATTTTAAGTTTAACAGATATTAACCAGACTTATTGTGGTGATTATTTTGCAGTATATACAAATATTGAATCCTTATGTTATATGCCTGAAACTCATATAATGTTATTTATCAGTGATACCCCAATAAAAAATTAATAATAAGTAAATCAAGCAGCTTCGCTCTAGAAAAATAGAACAGTATGTGTTTGTCATTGTAACACATTGTAAAGCATGTATATTCTTTACATATTCATGTATTCTGCCTTAAAATGTATTCAGTGTATCAAGAAAACCTAAGAGCATCACCTGAAAGACTTTTCATGAAATGGTATACTTGGACAAATACTTACAAAATTTTTTTAAAACTGAGCATTAATACCATAATATCTATAAAGAATATTTACAAATCTATGAAGCTAGATATATGTTTCTTTTTTTAAGATTTTATTTATTTGAGAGAGAGAGACAGAAAGAGCACAAGCGGGGAGTGGGGGAGAACAGAGTAAGAGGGAGAAGCAGGTTCCCCACCCCAGCAGAGAGCCTGCCACAGGGCTCCATCTCAGACCTGAGCAGAAAGCAGATGCTTAACCAACTGAGCCACCCAGGCGCCCCACAAGATATATGTTTCAGTAGTAAAAAGGGCAAAAAACCTCCAGACAACCAAAAACCCACATACACAAAAATAAATAAATAAATCAAAAAATGCAAAATACCATTAAGAATATTAAAAAAGGGGGAGCCTGCTTCTCCCTCCCCCTCTGCTGCTCCCCCTGCTTGTGCTCTCTCTCTCTCTCTCTCTCAAATAAATGAATAGATATCTTAAAAAAGAATATCAAATAAATTTAATGTCAAGAAGCATCAGCAAAGCAAATTAAAATAAGATACTCCGTCCATCACGTTGGCTCTATATGTACGAGAGCACTGAGTTTTCCAGTGGTGAGGCAAGACAGACACTTCCGTACACTGCTATAGGAAGAATGCACTGTACAGCCTTTCAGACAGCAGTTTAGCAATACTTATTTGAAAGCCTTAAAAAGGTTAATTTCCTAATTTTTTGAACTAATGCTATTTTTAAGGCTTTATATGAATGAAATAGTCAAAGATACAAATATTTGTGTATAAGGATATTTTTACTGTGTTTTTTTATAAGGAAAATCAGAAGCAATCTCTATGCCCAACAATAAGATAATATTTAATTATATCACATTTATGTAATGGGATATCAAGCAAACATTAGAATAATGTTTTTGGAAAGATGATGGTTCATTAGGAGAACATGGCATAAGTTTAGATGGAAAAGTGACAAACACAAAACTGTATTTATGGGATGATTCATATTTAAGTGTATTGTACTAGTGCCATATCTTGATTTTATTATAATAAACTAAAAATGTTTTCTTTTATTTTGAAGATCCTAAGTCAGTGGTCGGAACACTTCTTCTTAAAGGGCCACATAGCAAATATTTGAGGCTTTTCAGGATTTAATTTGCATTTAATCACAGGTTAAGGAGCAAAATCAAAGATATCATATAGGTTCTTACATATTTAAAGTTGCAAAATCATTTTTAGGTTGCAGGCCATTAAAAATACAGGCAGCTGGCTACAATTTTTCAAGCTCTCTCCTATATTCACAAACTTGGAAAGTTCTTAAGTAGCATTCTGGCTTAATATGTCTTATTCAGCCAAGTGGAACCGTTAACACCTGCCCTAAGCACCTCACAGGATTGCAGTGAGGATCTGATTTGTAGGGAAGCTTTTGGCAAATATAACCTGTTTTAAAAAAAATCACAATGTGGAAGAATTTGTTCTTGCCTAGACTTCTTTTCCTCTCCTCTGCCCACCTAAATCCTACCCGTCCTTCAAGGATTATCTGAGGTTAAACCCTTTTCCAAAAGTAACCCCCCTCTTAAAGGATGTGTATGCCATTTAGATGTGTGTGTGTGTGTGTGTGTGTGTGTGTGTGTGTGTGTGTGTGTGATACTTTATCTTAAATTAGGTGATAAGTACCTTGAAAGAAGTACTTGTCTGGGATATTGTTTTGTTTTGTTTTTAAGATTTTATTTATTCATTTGAGACACAGAGATACACAGAGAGAAAGCATGAGCTGGGGGAGAGGCAGAGGGAGAGGGAGAAGCAGACTCCCCGCTGAGCCAGGAGCCCAATATGGGGCTTCGACCTGAGCCGAAGGCAGATGCTTAACCATCTGAGCCACCCAGGCGTCCCTGGGATATTGTTTTCTATCCCTCACCGCAAACAGCTCACCTAATTATTTTGAATTTATTATATAGTTAAAGTACGCCAGTTAAACTCCATGACAGGAACTGTTTTGTCATGTCTATTCCCAGAATATTCAGCTTTTGTGATTCTAAGGAGTAAAGACTTAACCACAAAGCAATCTTTTATCTGCAAAATTTTAAAGATATGTACCAATAACAGCAAATAGGTACAAGAACATTATTTGATGTTTCCAGGAAATGCTTCCAGTAAACCATTACCCTGCCCTCCGACTTCACTGCAAACTAAAAATAATAATAGTAATAATATCTAGAAGCTGGAGAATCCATTGGCTTATTATAATCATTAGAAAGTTGATTCTCTATAAATTTGATTATTCTAATTATTATTTTATAGATATAAAATCTCAATTTTCATGAGATGAAATAATTTAAGCATCCTTTATGATGTTGCAAAACTTCAGTGATTATTGATGCACATGTGACCTTTCACATTTGTACACATTCCAAACCAATATCCTCTCTAGGTTTATTATTTTTATTTTTTAAAATATTTTCAGGTATCTTTGGCAAAGAAGATGCTTTAAGCAACCAAGACTGATTTAGAGCTTACACACTAATGACCCTGTGGTGTACTAAATGTGCTAGGAGTTATGAGAGATGTGAAGAGGTAGAATTAATCTCTTAAAATCATATTTTTACAAGATGGCCCATTCAGAGCTCAAGAACATATTTGTTAAAATATATAGCCATAAATGTGACCAGATGTGATATATGGGCTTAGGCAACAACTGTCCAGAGGTCATCAGTGTCTTACTCAGTAAGTGGAAATAATACCAGCTCTAAACACTTCTTCGTGTGTGTGAGTTACATGCTGTATACCAAATTACCCCAAAACTTAGCTTAAAATAATAATCATGTAATATCTTTGTTTCTCTGGGTCAGGAATTCAAGTACAGCTTAGTTGAGTGGTTCTGGCTCAAGGTGCCTCATGAGATTGTAGTCAAACTATTGGGAGGGCTGAGTCTCATCTACAGGCTTGGCTGTGGGAAGATTTGCTTCCAAGCTCACTCACATTGCTATTGTTCCTTCCCAGCTGCTGGCCAGAGAATTACTTCCTCACCATGTGGACCTCTTCCTAGATTGCCTGAGTGTCCTTATGATGTAACAGCTGGCTCTCCCACAAGAAATAATGAGAGAGGGAGAGAGAGACAGAAAGAGAGAAAGCTGCCCCAGATGGAAGGCTCAGTCTTTTATCACCTACTCTCAGATGTGGTCTGCTGTGTTCTCTTGGTCTCACAGACCAATGCTAATACAATGTTGGAAGGGACTATACACAGCATGAGTTCCAGGAGCTGGGAATCATCAGGGGCTAGTTTGGGAGCTAGCTACCATAATGATAGAATATTATCCATCTAGTATTAACTGTGATCAAATATTAAGAGTCACTAAAACCGGCATTTTGTCACATCCCTTGACTTGCTTGGGGCCCAGGAATGCAGTAAGCAAAAGTCAGATTCCTTTTGGCCTACCATATCATAGTCTGCATTATAGACTACATTTAAGGTGCCCTTAAAATGATGAACTTAAGTGGATAATTAACTCATGATTCATTTTTGTAAAGCAACTGGATAAAAAAGGATGATCTCATTTCCCTACTCTCTTTTGCTTATTCCTGTAGAGCTGAGGTCTAGATATTTGAGCTTGTGGCAGCTTCTTGCCAACACGGATTCCTGCATAGGTAACCTGTCGGCATCCACTCACATCGAGATACCTGTAGAGTTTAAGTAAAAAGGATTTAGTAGGGGCTTTTCATAAATTGGCACACTCAGTTTCCCCTTTCCTAGCTAGCAGATCAAGAGTTGGTATTTCTATATGGAGAAACATTAGCTTCATATTTAACTGTGTAGCTGAGAAGAGAAGACATTTCAGGGGAATTTGCTTTTACAAAGAAGGCACACACCAACACAACTCAAATCACATTGTGCTTTGCCCAAGTCTGACTTTCCTAGAGAAAGAGCTCGGTCTCCACTGCCCCCCACATCTACTTAGTTAAGTACCATGAGCTCTAAGTATTTAAACAAGTTTAGTCTTACCTAGAATTTCATTGACTATTCTGATCATGAGAGTTATTTTAAAAGGTATTAAAGATAACATAAACAAGATTTCCATAACCAGAGTTCAAATAAAACTCAAATGTTTTTGCTGCTTTCTTTTAAGTATTTTTAAGTATCAAAATCAAGACATAGAATAAAGAGTTTTCTAAATGAAAAACTATAACAAATCATTGTTAAACATTTGCAAGAGCAAAAACAGCTTCAGCTTTCATAATAAAGGAAGGGCTTGTAATATAAACATCTACACAGATATAATAGTAACTATATTTTAACTTTTTGTCATTTGTATTATTTATATTCTATGTTATTAATCTCTTTTTTTGTCATTTAATCTCAAGAGTCACCTTGGAGAGTCAGTTTATAACCCTTCAAGCTCATGAGACAAAAATCACCTCCAGGGTCTTCTCTTCTAGAGTCTTATTTCCAGAAACCACCATACCTTACCTGCCTCACTTCTCCAAGGAAGCAAATAAACATTTCTGAATGCCTCTGCTTGGTTTGCGTGAAAGCCAACAGTAGGAGCCCATGAGAAGGGGTGCATTTCTAGCAGCAGGAATGGCACTACTTGCCTTTTACTCCCTTTTCCCTCTTCTAAAGGAAACAGGACATTCTTAAGAAATGGAAGTCTCACTAGACAGGTGCAGGTGCTGGAGTCAAAAGTGCTGGTTTTGTGTCCTTGTCCTCTGATGCATTCCATGACACCCACCCCCTCCCCTCGGAGAAGGCAAGCTTCCATAGAATTGGAATCCTATGCATATTAAAGATTAAAACAGATTTTCTGTTGGGGAAAATGCAGCATAGGATGTTCAGCCAGATGACTTGGTGTGGAGGCCTACAATGCCATTTACTAATTAAGCAAATTTAGACAAGTTACTTAATTCTTTTGAGCTCATTTCCCTTGGGGGAAAAATGGGAATAACTGTTTATCATTTAGACTTATTATGGTGATTCAATATAAGTGTCTGTGAAAGTGCTAACCAATAAGAGGCAGTATTATTAAAGAGGTGACATATTGCTGGATTTCCCAGCTGTTACTCTGTCCCCCATGTTTTTAGTAGTGGTGGCAGTCACTATTTTGTGCAATTATTGATGCTGCTGGTGTCATTTGCCATTCCAAAGCTCTCTTCTGTCAGAGAGAGTTGTTTGTAGTGAGCGCTGCTCAGTTGCTAATACTCATTCAGTCTGATGGAGAGAGTGCTTGGTGGTCAGATGACCTGGGATCTGATCCCAGCCCTGCAGTTGCCCAGCTGTGTGAGCTTGGGCAAGTCACCGCACCCTCTCTGGGTCTTGACAATATCCTCATTATTTAAACAAGTGTTTGGATGAGGGGGATCTTCAAGGTTTTCTTCAGCTCAAAAATTCTAAATCTATAGTTATTTTAGAAGTTATATGATAAGTTATTAATATTTACTTAGGTGCCTTAACTATAGAATGGGCAGTGACCATTTTTTTTTAATGGCCATAAAACTTTTTGACATTCCTCCAGTTGAGAGGTGAGATCTGTGTGCCCTCCCCCCTATAAAAGTGGGCACACTTATTAACTACTTCCATCACTAGAGTACAAGGGAAATGATACTGCGTGAATTCCAAGGCTAGCTCATACAGAGTGATGCAGCTTTCTCCTTGCTTCCTGGGGTACTCATGCTAGAGCCCTGAGCTGTCATGGAGGAAGTTCCACTGTCCTGGGGCTGCCGGGCCATGAGGAAGACCAAACCATATGGAGAGGCCATATGTAAACTCTTCAGTGGACAGTATTAGCTCAGTCCAGAGTTCAAGTCATCCCTATCCAGATGCCAAACGTGTAAGAGATTATTCTAGACCCTTCCAGTCTTCCCAGCTGAGGCCCCAGACATTGTAGAACAGAGACGAGCAATCATTTCCATGCACGGTCCAAATTCACAAACCATAGATTCTGGGAATCTAATAAAATGGTTATTTTATACCACTTGATTCCGGGGAGGGGTTGTTATACAGAAATGGTAACTGGACGAAAGGCTAATAACACTATATTATATAAAGATAGGAGGTTGTCCTCCATGTCCTGTGCAACTGTGTAATTTTGAGTTAAAAGAAAGTGGAGAAACTGGTCATGAGATGGGAATAAATTAAGTAAACAGTGTTGTGGCTCAAACCCTTTAGAGCATCAGCTTTAAGGCCATGCCTTTCTCGGGTGAACAGGTGTGGCCAAGTGGGCTTCTGTTATGGAGGCCGTTTTCTCTCTGACTGCTCTGCCTTTCCCTTACCTCTTCTCACCCTCCACTTTCTTGCTTACATTTGAGGGTGAAAGGAAGACGAGGTTAGAACTACTTACTGCTGTTGTAAGACAGGCCCATTAGGAATATAGAATGGTGACTGTGTTGTTGTTGGAATCATATCCTAAATTTGCTCTTCAAGAAATCTTTGGTCAGACAAAATCTCACACATCCCCAAACCATGCGTCCATTCCTTTCTGTTTTGTTCTATTCCAGTCAGTGCTGATGGGTCAGGTCACTTCACAGAATAATGCTGGCTGCACTACAAAATGTATCAGGCAGAACCCTGGCTTCTAATTCATCCATCCACAAGCATGTATTGGTTCCATCAGTAATTTAAATAAAGAAAAACCCACAGACCAAAGCCACAGTCCTAAAGAACAATGTGACTGCTGCACTGGGGTCTGGTTACGATGCTCACAGAAGAGAGATTACCTGAGCGTTCTCAGATGGGCGCTGATTTCCACCAAGCTCCTGTCTGTTACCTGAGAGCAAGAGCTGAGGACCAGACTGTCCAGCTTAGGACACTGTGCCACAATGAGATGGACAATCCAATCTCTCACCTACGGGAGGAAACAAGCAAGAATTTATTTTCAAGCACAAGGCTCTCTGCCCAGCAAAGACAGGGCAATGAATCAAGAGTGTTCGTGATTAAAATGTGCATTTTTTTCAAATGCATTATCATTATCATCCTCATATTAGTCGTTCATTTGAGGAGTGCCTGAGGTGTATCAGATTATGAGCTAGTCACTTCGTGTGCACTCACTATACTCCTTGCAGTGGTCCTACAAAATAAACATCACTATCACCACTTTACAATAAGGAAAGTGCACACGGGAGTTAAACGTCTTGCTGAGCCTGCCCCTAAGGAAGTAGCAAAGCAAACGGTCAAGTCTAGAGTTGATGGTTCCGAAGCCCGTATTTTTTCCAAAGCACTTTTGGTTAAGAACTAAACCGGTAAGAGTCAGTCATCTATCTGATGCAAGCACCGAGGTTCCCTGTTAATAAAATCAGGCACTAAGAGAGACCTTGATAAACCAATGATAGAAAGTGGACTTAGTTGTAAGATTCTAAAATGAATGTCAGGTTTAGGCCTAGTAGGTTCAGTTTGAGGTTATTATTAGAATAAAATCAGTTGTGAAACGTTAAGAAATTGAGGTGTTATGAAGGATCTAAATGCATCAAACTGGAACTAGACAGGAAAATCAGACCTAACTTGTGATTAACGCCATGTATTTGTGTGATTTTTCTACTTATTTTAACCACACTCATTATGGTTTTATCACCATAACATTAATGACTACTGAGTACTGTCTCACTAGGAAGATTTTATTCATCTCCCTGACATTATCATTATCAGGAAAAATCACTAATAATCACCTAATTGCAACGAGGGTAGTCCTAGGCACTGAATGAACACAGACTCGGCTTCTCCCTCTCATAATTTATAATAGACAGGATCTTGGAAGTCCTTTCCTTTTATATACATATGAATGTACGCACCCACAGGGAAGGGAAAATCAAGTCCTACAATCCTCTCCCACCCTTATATCTATCCATCTCCATGGTCTTTACCTAGATCCGCATCTATTCACGTCCTATCATCCATGCATTTATTATTTATTTATCATATTTGAGCTGTAATATTTATTGCCTTTACCCCTTATAGCCTGGTTTAAGTGCATATACACATTTATGCTCTTTATGTGAGTGAGTCCAAACCCCCCTTTTCAAACCTTGAGCTCTATCTGGACTACAAAGCCTATGTTTTAAGAACAAAGAGAGCTGCCCTACTTCCATGGCAACTCTCTTAAGAATTTACTGAAAGTCTTGATATTTAGAGAATATCATAAAGGGCCTTCAACTTTCCAGGACACAAGAAGATGGAAAATCACAGGAGAGATCCTATCTAGGATATCATGTTAGGCTAAGTGATTTTCTCGTATACTTAGGTGACCTGTACTTTAAGGAAACCTTATATAAGAGAAAGTCAAACTTAAACAGAGGGAACATTAGGAAGTAGCTATTCATTTGAAAATAATTCTAGACAAAGTTCTTAAATATAAGAAGCCCCCACAAGGGTGCCTGGGTGGCTCAGTTGGTTAAGTGACTGCTTTCGGCTCAGGTCATGATCCTGGAGTCCCAGGATCGAGTCCCACATCGGGCTCCCTGCTCAGCAGGGAGTCTGCTTCTCCCTCTGGCCCTCCCCCCTCTCATGTGCTCTCTCTATCTCTATCTCTCTCTCACTCTCTTTAATAAATAAAATCTTTAAAAAAAAAGAAACCCCCACAAAATGAGACTTGACTCACGAAATTTCAGTTGACACATGATTTACTGTGACATAGCCTTCACAGCCTAGTCTTAGCCAAGTCATTAAGTGATCACACATTTACGGAGCACTGAGCATATTTCAGCAACTGTGCCTGGCTTCATGATCAACACCCAGAGCCCCAAGACCTTTTGGGACTGGGCTCCAAATCTTTTATCTCGTATGTTTATTTTAGTGCCAGAATCTATAGAATCCCCAGTACACTAAAATATATAAATCAGAGAGTAATGGTAGTACTTATCCGACATTGTACTTAGATTAACTAAGTAACCTCAAAATTGATAGTGATACAGCATTTCTTCAACTAGACTCATATAATTTAAGTAATAGGCTCTGCCTTTGTACAACATCCATCATCTCATTCAGAATATCAAGTAATCCAACATGGCACATGGAATGCTAATTTGGGAGCTCTTCATGGATCAGAAGTAAAAGTCTAGAAATTAAGTAAGATTAAGCTATTGTTACTATGTGAGTTTGCTATTTTGAGTAAAAAGAGACTAGGAATTTTGAGTTTGGGAAAGACTTCCCCAAACATATCTAAATACATCATCAAGCAAGCCAAGAGCAGACTATCAACTTTCAATGGAGAATATTCTTCAAGCCATGATGTTTTGATTAAAAGAAAAAGAAATGCAGTATTGTCCTTCTATCATTACTTCATTCAGAGCAGTGTTCAAGGCAAGAACACTTCAGTGCTCAAGATGAAGCTTTACAGCTTAAAAGAGAAAACTGAGCACAAAAAAGTCTTAATTCAACTGCTTACAACAGATCACCTTTTCACTGGCTTCCAATCAACCAGTATCAAAAAGCATGACAGTATGTTCTCAGCCAGAAGTACTGTCCACTCCAAGTTCACGGAATTGCAGTCCACATTCAGTTTATGAAAATCAGCCTGTCCCAAGGTCATGTCACCTTTTAGCTCTTCATACCTGGAGGGAGAAGTCAGCCTGACTTGTCCTTCCTCATAGACAGAAACCAGAGGATATGGGAGGTAGAGGGGGCTGGTGAGAGGTAGGGAATCCACACACCTGGGTCCAGGCATACCAGCTTTATGACCTGTACCATATCTCTTGTTCAACACCCAGAACTTCAATGACTCCACTTGATAATTGGGGATAATGGTTCTTCTCCCACAGGGAAGATAAATGGGAAGCTAATGGAATAATGTGTGTAACAAGTGCCTTGTATAGTTCCTGGAATATGGGAAGGGCTCAATAAATGATAACTATTATCACTATCTCTTGTTTATTCAAGAGTTTTATTGAATTACTGTAAATATTAGTTCAGTTACAAAAATGGTAGAAGATCCAGTTAATGGGTCGACTTTTAAGTCTGTCACCTGCACCATAACTACATGGCACTGTTTCCTGAAGGAGATAATTCGCTTCTCCAGTTTAAAGCATTTTTTTTTGAGTAGAAAAAATAATCCAGTGTCCAAACCCCTTCTATCCTGGTACTATGGGATTCCTTCCCCTCCTCCTTAAATGCACATTTTGCCGCATTACTTCATGATGAGGCTGGAAAGCCACAGAAGCATTATGAGTTTTATGTTCTGGAAACAGGAACATGGAGACTTCATTAAAAGTCTGAGTCCTGTTGAGGCCAGCAACATTAAGTGTGGTTATTTCTCATTAAGTTCTCCAGGCTCCTGACCAGGCAGGCCTCAGAAACCTTGTGGATTCTCCTGATGTTCAGGGTCCTCAGATGTGGACATTGCAAGGCCAGGGGACCCACACTCTTGGCAGTAAGAGCAAGGCAGCCAAATACTTCTATTTTGTGGAGACTAAGGAAGGAAGAAAAAAAATTAGCAAAATATACCATGCTCCCTTATCCACTGCATATGAGAAGATCCTTAAAGTCACGTAAGTGATGTTTTTACTTTTTCAGGGTGGAAAGCCTGCATATTGAGAGGTGGTTATATAATGCTAACATGAAATGAGTCGGTAAATATGTGTGTTTTGGTTTAAAGACACCTATTTTATTTTTTTATTAAAGATTTTATTTATTTGAGAGAGAGAGCACACAAGAGCGTGAGTGGGGGAGGGGCAGAGGGTGAGGGAGAAGCAGACTCCCCACTGAGCTGGGATCCCAACATGGGGCTCGATCCCAGGACCCTGAGACCATGACCTGAGCCGAACGCAGACGTTCAACTGACTGAGCCACACAGGGACCCCTAAAGACACCTATTTTAATATATATTATTGATTAATCAACATTGGACTCGGCCAACGCTATAACTCCTGCCAAAATAAATTAAGCTGACACATATATCTTCTCCATAAGACACTCCTCAGCCTCTTGCCCTTAGGAATACTACATAGCACCTCAGTAATATGCTTGGGGGCCATCTTAAGCAATGAAATCACCAACAACAAAAAAAAACACAAAAATGTGAAAAACATGGCATTAATTAGACTGCCTCAAGGACACTTTTACATTATGAGAACTGAAACAAGAAGGCAGAGCCTCGCCCTGTTGGATGTCAGCTGAGAACACGCACCGTGGGCAGCTCAAATTTATTACTGCTCCACGCACGTCCACACATGACCAGGGAAGCACCTTGACTGTTGATTTGGGAGTTACAGATAAATTTTAGCACATAGGCAAATTCACAAATATGGAATCCACAAATAATGAGGATCGACAATATCAATACACTAAAATCAGCAATAGTAGATATGGTTAAAGGCAGTTTCCAGGAGAAGTAGCATGACCTTAGCTTGTGCTAAGGACACCTGAATTACAGGGTGGCCATGCTCAAGGGCAGTGCAGGTTTATCAAAAATATCGTCACATTTCTAACAAATTGATGCTACACAGGAATATGGATCCATCCCTCATGCTTAAATTACTTACAGGACATATAAAGCCTGTCTGATTGCTTTAAAGCACTAAGGCTTGCAAGTATGAAGTATCTATTCTAGTAGCTGGTGCTTTGGTCTATTTTTCACACATATTTGTCTGCCTGGGGTTACTATCTGCTGTGTTTTAGGAGCCTCCTCTTAGAGAATTTCAGTTCAGGGCAGAAGCAGGAAAAGATAGTAAAACCTGTCTACTTGGTATAAGACTCCAAGCTCAAGAGTTGGCTCTGAAGGAATCAGGAACTTTCCACCAGCTCCTGTTGGCAACAGCTCTCCAAATGTGGTTCTTGAACCAGAAGGACCTTGTTAGAAATGCAGAAGGCTGGGACCTCCCCAGATCTATTGTCCTAGAAACTCTGAGGGTGGAGCCCAGCATTCGGTGGTTGAGCCAGCCCCTCTAGTCTGAGAATCACTGGCCTCAGGAATTTTCCTCATCACGTCCAGGTCACTTGAGTACTTAGCACAGGTCCTGGATACATGGTTACATCTCAGATAAGTGAGTTCATGAGTAAATAATGAAGCTTTAATTATCTATTTCCCAGAACCAGAACAAAATAATAAACTACCTCAAATGATAGCATGCTTTTAGGACATTATTTCAAGATCAATTCATATGAAAATTAATGAGTTATTGTGAAGTATTTTAACACATAGCCTATTAGTTTATTGCCCCATCAGTCAAGATAGGTTAATTTGAGTTAAGGAATCTTTTTTAAAAGGGGAAAAGGAGAGTGAGTATTCAGATGTGGGGGTGTGTTTATGTTGTATGTTAGTGAAATTTGCGAGTGTATTTGTGTAGATGGAAGCAAAAGTCAGAAAGAAAAACCTAGCATATTACAGTATCAGAATTATAATGAAATATGACATAAACCATTATAAGAACATTGTTTCATTAAGAAAGTCATTTCCACAGGCGCCTGGGTGGCTCAGTTGTTTAAGCAACTGCCTTCGGCTCAGGTCATGTTCCTGGAGTCCCAGGATCGAGTCCCATATCGGGCTTCTTGCTCAGCAGGAAGTCTGCTTCTCCCTCTGACCCTCCCCCCTCATGTGCTCTCTCTCTCTCTCTCTCTCTCAAATAAATAAATAAAATCTTTAAAAAAAAAAAAAAAAAGAAAGTCATTTCCCAGTTACCTAAATAAATATTTATTATACTGATTGTGCTCTGGCCAACTAGTGGTCCCGCTAGAACTTGTTATTGTGAGATATGATCTAATTGAATAATAGTCAGATTTTACTGAAAATACCCAGCATAGTAAGAGAATGTATACTTCAGTGTCAAAGGCCTCTGCCTTCTTTGCAGCCTGTGTTCTTAGGACCAGTCCTTTACCTCTCTGAAGCTCACTTTCCTCATCTATAAAATGAGGATATTAGAGAAGTCTAGGGTGCCTGCTCTAAAATACTACCTGAGGTGGACACTGAGCTGGATATGCAAGCATTAGCTTGAGAACTCGAGTCTTAGAGAAGAGGAAACACTTGAGGTAGAGGCAGAAATTGAAAGCCTGAGATTCAGTTCTTCACTGCTGGCTATAGAAAGAGATAGGCAGAACCAGCAGGAATGGTAGCCTGAGGGAAGAAATACTGAGGAGACATCAACATCAGGGCACAAGGGAATGCTGCCTTTCTGGTCCTAAGGGAATGTATTTGAATGACATTCATACCTAAGGAAAAATATAATTCCCCCTGGAATTCAACCCACCTCAGGAAGCCAACAAAGTAACGAATGCCTATTGCCATTCAATTATGATGTTGTTCTTGTGCATTTGACCTCATCATCTGTCCCTGTGGCTGTTCTTTCATAGAGTTTGATCTCCGACCTGTTTACCTGACCCTGGACCCTCACCTGCTTCCAGCTAAGCTTGTTTGATCTTAGAAAGGCCTTGATATTAGTCTCAGGAGATTTTACTCAGCTTTTACCATTTTGTTTGAAAATGTAGGTTTTATTATTATCCAAGTAGAGTGAGGCCAACAGACTGCCAGTTCCTAAGAGGAGGGGCATGCCACAGGACACTGGGCCACATGGGGAAACAACAGAAGGAAGTGAAAGGAAGATATAGTCAAGAGCCTTTATGGAGGTTTCCATGGGATGGAATGGGGGAGGCAGGGTAAGCAGGTTTATTATTAGTTAGTTTGGATCATTTTGGTGGGCTTTCGGGCACAGGGGCTGTCCCTAGTTGTCTGGTGCCTGGCCCTATGATGATTGGGACAGGCAAATAGTGGCATGGAGTGTAAGAGCAAGGTAAAGAATGCAGATTGGGGGATATGGGCTTTGGATTGGTTGGTTCACATATGAAAACCACACTGGCAAGTGAGTCCTTTACTCTCTCTGGTAACTGGAGCCCTGGAAACAGCAGTCTTTCCAGGGTCAGCAAGGCTCCAGATGTCAAAACATCAGAATAAAAAGTCGTATCTCCAATGACAACTTTCCCTCTGGCTACTCTCAGCCTCCTTTAGATGGTTCTCAGGTATCACAAGAGCAAAAGAAGGGAGTGTCTGCACAGAACAGGTGAAATCAAATACCCAAGGAGTAGGCTTGGACTTGATGTGGTCATATTCATGGCAAGTACAAAACAGAGCTATTTGTAGGAGACCCAAACTTCAAATCCATTGTCACTATTCAGCAGCCCCTGAGAATGTCATCAACACTCAAAACCTCTGACTTTGTTTTTTTTTGTTGTTCTGTTTTGTAATATGCTAACTAGTAATAGTAATACATAACAAATGATTGTGATAACCCAATGAGATAAGGCACTTTAAAACCATAAAGCACTATATAAGCTTACTATGTAAGCATTTATAGTTATTTTAACAACATATAAATAGAGGCAAATACTGAAGTCTTTATGGGCAAAATAATGTATCTTGGATTTGCTCTAAATCACCCCAGAAGACAAACAAGAAGTGGAGGGGATTGATGACACAAAATTGACAAAATATTGGTACTATTGAGGCTGAATGATGGGTATGTGGGAATTCTTTATATAATTTTGTGTATTTCTGATATTTTCATAACAAAAATTTTAAATACAAGTTGAGAAAGAGAAAAGAAGCATTAGACTTTAGCCATCATTGGAAAATTGCTATTACATAAAATCACAAACTCTATTGTACAATATTTTTTTTGCTATCACGAATCAAAGGCCCTTCTTTCCTTGGACTCCTGGATTGCTAAAGCAGTTTGATCTTGTCAATGGTTCCAAGTATCTCCAGGCTAAAATTGACTTAGGTTAATCAAATTCTTGTTATAATCCATTTGTGTTAAGCAATGGAATTCCTAATGGTAAAACTATAATCAACATGTTATGACTGGTTTATGATGAGAGGTCCTATCCAATTAGGAAATTTCCTGAATCAAAGGCTCTTCACTCTCAAGAGAGCTTCACTGAATAGCAGTGGAGGTTGCTTAATTAGTAAGGTTAAAACATCCTTCAGAAACAAGGTCAAGATGACATTTCTATCTGTGCCAAGTTGATGAAAGAATCCTCCAAAGACAACACACGAAATCTTGGAGTGAAAATTCCTGAAAGACTTACCCCACAGAAGGAAAAGGAAAATATGTTGATATTAATAGTATCAGTGGACTTCTTTAAGCACATTGTAGGCATAGGATTTACATAAGCATTTCCTTAAACTTTCCAAAAAGTGACCAAATTTTTCCCCAAATTCATTATTCTTGTTTGAAAAAATAAGAATCCTTAAAACAACAACAATCCCCCCAAAAACAAAACAAAAAAACTATAAACCATAATTCTAAGCCAATCAACAGAGGAAATTAAAAAAGAGGCAACTCTTGGAGAGTCTTCTTTTCATGATATGTACAAAGCCACTGAAAGAGATTGAAGAAACACTGAGTCAGTCTGTGTAATAAGAGGAGATGAACAACATAAGAGATCCCTTAATCAAAATGCTGTATGCAGTGACAAAGCACTTGATAATCAAGGTCTGCTAGAGAAAAGGAGAGAGGATGAATCTATACAAATATACTTGGTGCTATCGGTCCATTCAAACTATAAGGAATTATTTCCTTTTTCTTCCCATAACAAGAAAATCTCAGTGACAAATCCTACAAAATTCTTTGCTTTATCTGACCAGACAATTCTGCTTTCAAAACAGTTACATTCTTGGTAGATGGCATCAACTGTCAAACCCCTCATTTAATTCTGCATACTTTTTTTTTTTTTAGCTAACTAAGGATTTATTTCCAACAAAAATTAAAAATAGAAAGTTGAGAGCATTTCCCTGGGTGCCAGAGCAGGGAGGGACCAAGCCAAGGAATTTTCCATGGCTGGCTGATACCCTCACCCACTGGAGGGGTCATGATCCTTCCCTTCCTTGTTCCTGGGATGGGGTTCCTTCCGCAAGCACAGGACCCTGTGGTAGAGCCCACCTAGCAAGAGCAACTCAGCCTGGGCCAGTCACTGGGAAGGACAGAGCCAGGCAGCAGCTAGACCACAGGCCAAACATAGGATCAAGTCCTGAGTACCAGGAACCTACCCTCCCCACCCTCCCCATTTCCCGGGAACCCGAACAGAGTAAGGATGGCCTGTGGGAAAGAACCTCATGGACCCTGGCCAGGAGAAGAAGGCCCCAGTACCCCTCACATCTATTACCTCTGTTCTCTGGAGGGCAGCGAGTCCTGTCTGTGTACTTTAATATAGCCGACAATGATATTAAAATATTGTCCACTTTCTAAAAACAGTTAACTTTTCAAATTAGTATTGGGACACGCAAGTAGTGTAAAATAAAACAGGTCACATTATTTAATACTTCCCCACGACCAAGGCTAGCTTGCCTTGAACAGAAGACCTCCACACCCTTCCTATACTTTTCAACGTCACTTTAGTGCCAAGTATAAACAATAGTTCAGCTAAAAGGAAGAAATGAAAGCTTCACATTTATGGAATGTCTACCTTGTTCTAGGTAAATGAATTTCGTTAACTTTCCTTGTTAATAAGGAGGATATGGGGTTCAGGAACTGTTACGTAACTGACTCAAGCTTCAGCATTAAGAGCATCAGTAAGAGGGTAAGTTTCCACACTTCAAGCTTTATTTCTTTTTGCTACTTCCAAGGCCAAGCTGAGCTTTACATTACCAGCCAAATATTCATAGTATCTGCCACCTGCCTCCAATCTTGAAAAGTCACAAAGCTAAATGAGAGAACAGTCTCCTGCCCTAAGGACCATTATGTTAAAAGTGAAAAAATAAAGAGTGGAAGCCATCATCAAACCTGGAGAACAACATAAAGACCCACCTGCTGAAATAAGCTTCAACTTGACCCATTTAGGGTCACTGAAAACTGACAAGGTGTACACCTTGCCTCTCACTCCTCAAGCTTATTTTTCAAATCTTAATCCCCCTGATGTGTTTTTTCATTTCCATTTGATAAAACAATTAATTTAACTGAAATTATTAACAAAAAATAAAATTCTATTTTCTCAGCCTGAGTTTTCCCATAATTGTGAATAAACCACAAGAGAAAAGCTTTGTGTTTCTAACCAGAAAATGCAAGGCATTATATGGGATCATGTACTTGAAAGAACCTTGAAAACTGTTCCAAAGCCTGTAAACACTATGAAAGTATATGATTACATTATTATAGATCCCAGCCAATTTATGGCAAGCAAGTGTGATGCTAGGGTATAAAAGTTAAACCTAATCATAGCCAGGAATTTTGATTATAAGGCTGAATAACAATAAGGGTTTTACACCATCTCATGCCTTAGCTGCAGGGTTGCAGCCTAGAAGACCACCACCCAAGGCCAAGTGATTGCAGAAATTGAGCTGCTGGGACCAACATCATCTAAGAGAAGTCATCTGCACATTGGCCCATTGCTGACTCACCTCAAAGAGATTAACTGAAAACCCATTATGTATTTTCACCGGGGATAACCAATGTATGAGTCCCTGGCCATCCTTTCTCTCTTCTACCCTCATCCCTCTGTCATTACTTCTGGGCCCTTGACCCAGACCGTCCCTCTAAACCCTTGTACTCCATTCTATGTAAATACTACTCTATACAGTAAAATCTTCTATGAAGTTATCTGTTTCTTTGCTTAATCCCTCTACCTTGCCTTATGGGAGAGCCATCCCCCCTCCATGCAATTATTTTCCCACATCCCTCACAAGTGGAGACTGTTCATTCTCTCACTGCCATGGAGCTCAAAATCTGGATGGAGACTTTTTATCATCTGTGTGTCCCACCATCCCTTGCCAACAATGATCCTCTCTCTCACATGATACATAACAGTCTCTCCAACTTCCTCTTAACTGTCATTTATCACCCTTGCAGTCACACATCAACTTCCCTTATCCCTCAATCACCACCATTTATGAAAGGGCACAGTCTTCCTCCCCCACCCCCCCACCAAGTCCTGCCAATAGCCTGGGTGACTTTAGTAGCCACAGGAATGGCCCATCTAATACCTGGACCTTGGGTTCTCAACCCTGATCTCTTACGATCTTCTCTGCACCCCCATCAGCCACCTATTCCATTAGTATGGCCTTGAACTTTGTCATATCCTGAAATTACTAACTAAGGCATCCCTTATTTAGATCTTGACTTCTTTTCCTTCCAGCTTACAACTACTTTTCCAGCTTCTCTTGCCATGGCCATTCTTCCATCTCATCAGGGTCTCCAGATAACTGTCTAGATGCAAGGGATTTTTCAAATACACACAATTTTTTTAAAAGATAGAAGAAAGATTTTGTAATGGAAATGTTTATGTAAGCATCTAAAAACAGAGCTCTGGAATTATGGAGAAGGGTAGGAAGGGTGTCACAGGGAAAAGTGCAGTACAACCTGCTAGTACTAATTCAGGCTGTGCTTATTATAAAATATGGAATTAATAATCAGAAGCATTGTGTAAATGAAGTCCCTAAATAAATACCCTGTGTGTTTGGAGGCTCAGTGGAGAGGTAACACACGCATGAACATGAGCTGATGTAAACAATAGTTCCTGAAGATGATTGTGAGGAAGCTGAAGCAAAAGACTAAAATCAACAACATCACAGGTTTTTTATAAAAAGATGTGCCTGCTGCAGAAGAGTCTAAAAATGTGCCTGTAATAAAGTAAGGCTTACTTAACAAAGACAGCAGTGGAAGATGTGATGAACATGAGTCCATATGAAGATTATAAGCCCTACATGTGTTAACAATCTAAATGCATATGTTACACCAAAATTTAATACATAAAAGCAGAGGTGATTAGGTAGCAGCATGAGAACAAATTAGGTAAATATTATGATCTGGAGAATGCAGGACTTCCTTGAGGAAAAAAAATCCACCATCAAACCAGCAGAGGAAGACAAAGCATGTTCAGACCTTTGAAGTTTAGACATAGAAATAATGGGAAATGGATGTTGCTCCAGTAAGAACCCAAATTCGTAAGTTCCTGTGGCTGCAAAAGACCCAGGGCCAGAAGCAATCCAGAGGTGGATAGCGATCTGGAGAGATATCCAGAGCTACTGCCATTTATCTAATTTCATAAAGCAGACCCCTGGGAATCATCCTTAGTATCTTCTGTACTTCATGTACTACTATTCCAGTTGCTCAGCAACTTCTCTCCATTTTAACTCATAAATATCCTACTTCTTTCTGAGTTTTCACTGCCACTCCCCTTGGATAGCATTGTCTCTGGTCCAAACCACATCAGTAATAATTACTAGATAAGAGCCCTGTATTCAAACATGTTTTCCATGCCAGCAGCATCAGCACTATGTGGGAACTTGCCAGACATGAAGATTCTCAGGCCACAACCCAGACCCCCTGAATTATAATCTGCATTTTAATAAGACTTCCAGGTAATTCATATGCACATACAAGTCTGAGAAGCACTGGACCAAAGGACATTAAAAACTTCCTCACAGTTTTATGGGCCAGTGGTAGTGTAAACCCAAATTGGCTTCTACTGATCTAAAGGTAAAGAGAAATAAGAGCCCTCACTTGTTAAGAATACATTTAAACCGGGGCGCCTGGGTGGCTCAGTTGGTTAGGCGTCTGCCTTCAGCTGAGGTCATGGTCCCAGGGTCCTGGGATTGAGCCCCACATCGGGCTCCCTGCTCCACGGGAAGCCTGCTTCTCCCCTCCCACTCCCCCTGCTTGTGTTCCCTCTCTCGCTGTGTCTCTGTAAAATAAATAAAATCTTTAAAAAAAAGTATACATTTAAGCCTTTAAATTCTTCAATGAGAAAGAGTACTCAGAGTTCAATTTGTTGATGTTATTTGTAACTAAGAGTTCTTGAATTGCAGTTTCTGTGGTGTCTGTTTGTGGTTTAACTCCAAGTGGTGGGAGGGTAGAGACAGGAATTCTCCTGCATCTCCTTGTGGCCCCTAATCTAGCACTATAAACACCAAAAGGACCAACAAATTCTTGCTAGTTAAGCAAGTGGGGTCTTGAGTAACAACAATATAAAGAACCAGGATATCTATATTAAAAATCTGTGTGTTCAAAAACACAGGTGAACCTCAAAAATATTATGTTGAGGGAAAGAAGCTAAACACACACAAAAAATACACACTGCTTTATAATCTCATTTAAATGAAGTTCAAGAAAAGGTGAAACTATACTATGGTGATAGAAGAGTAAAGAATGGTTACTTCCAGGGAGGGGAGATTATAGCTGAAGAGGAACATTAGGGAGCTTTCTGGGGTGATGGAATATATCTTAATGTGGGTGGTGGTTATATGGATGGACACACATGCAAAAATTCATTGAGTAGTACACTTAAGATATGTTCATTTTACTCCAGGCAAATTATACTTCAATAAGAAAAAACAAAAATAAATAAAATTCATTATATTAAATATGATTTTCATAAAAGGGAAAACTTAGATAAACTTACTTCAGCACAGTATTTTGAAAGCTCATGCTACCAAGTCCTGGCCTAAGCCAGAGGTCATAGAACTACAGCCCATGGGTCACCATATTTTTGTTAAAAAAAAAAAAGTATTGGAACACAGCCACACCCATTTGTTTATAGAGACTGTATGTTCTCCCAAGCCTAAAATATTTACTATCTGGTGCTTTCCATAAAAAATTTGCCAAGTATACTGACCTAGGCCAATAGCTTGTAACTTCTTGGGGATTCATGTTTGTCAGAGAATCCAGTGAAAGCTATAGATTATCTCCTTAAGAAAACACACAGCTTCTTAAATATAAAATGTTACTTATAATCTCAGGAAGTTCCTATACCCTCTGAAGCACAGTCATCATCCCCAACTTAAGACCTCCTATTTGAGGTTTCCATCACCAATATTAAACTACTCTACTGAGAACAGTCCACAGGTTGGGTCTCTGAACCACAAATGATTGAACTTCCACTTCACGTTCTCATTCGCTCCATGGAACTACTCATGGTTATAGCCAATAATAAAATTGCAAAGATCATGATACCCAGTCCTGCATCAATCAGTGTATTTTGTTCTCCTTCTAGGTGGCAGTCTATATACTAATTAGCCTTAGGAGTTTTTCTGAAAATGTCTAGTTTGGTACCAAAGTAGACCAAGAACACCAGAAGTGATGAACTGTCGGTCCTTAGCCTTAATACTAGAAAAAAGCACAAAGCGATAGCTTACAGACAAGGGGTGAGCAGTGTCACATTCACATGTGAAGAATATTGTCACATTTATTCAATAGACCAAGAATAGAGAGGAAGTAAAAACATGGGGACCGAACAATGGCATGTATGCGGATACCCTGAGCTCTTTCACAGCAGGGCCATGCCCACACATCTATTTAGCCCCTGCAGCGCCTTGAACATTGTAGGAAACTAATAAGCAATAAAGAAATGGATAAACTAAACCAATTTATAAAAACAAAAGTCATTATTTTATAAGTGGTTCAGGCTTCCTGGGAGCAACATGATAGTTTGATTTATTTTGTATTACATAAAAAGATGATTATGAGCGGGGAACACTCTTGTGTTTCTCTAATTCTGATTTCATATTAACGTGATCACACAACATATATCAAAGGTCTAGTGGGTGGGAGGCCTGCCAACTTAGCACCATTTATCATTCTGAAAGAAAGCCCTCACAGAGTCATTTGAGGAGGACCTGGCGTGTTTTGACCAATTCCTAAATAATAATAATAATAATAATAATAATAATAATAATAAAGGGTCTTCACACAAAATAAAAACACTCCAGTCAGCATGATCTCTGATCTAATGCTAGTTCTACAGTTTTTCATTACTGCCTTCCTAGCTGCTGTACGAACAGTGGGTGGCATTCTACAAAAGCTGATTAATGCTAGGATCTCAAATTGCTGAAAATTGAAGGAATGCACCCCATGCTGACAATTTGTTAATCAAAAAATTGTCATTTCTATCATTGTGCAAGGCTTTAGCCTATCTCATTTTCTTCTCAAATGCCACGTTATGTATTCTCCCCTCAATGAGATTGAATGCTTTTTTCCTAACAGTAAAAAGGTTTTATGGGTTCACCAAGAGGCTAAATCTCTCTCATTCCAATGAATCAACCACCAAAGTGAAAGGAATATATTTCTGAATACATTTGCTGTTTTTGGTATCAGTTCGATAACAATCCACAGATCTGTGATAACACTGACCTCCTAAGTTTATCAAAAAAATCATTTTCTTGCCCATGCAATTATATTTTTAAAGAAAATTAAATGTGCAAATTCATGATTCAGGCCTCAGAGCAATTGGCACACATCAGCCTATGCAAAGTGGCCATCTCAATGTGGACAAATGATGACTATCAGAACAACCATATTTAGGATCCAAAATGGACTCAAAAGAATACAAGGCTGACACTAGTCCCTTTGGCTCCTAAGCCACAGGGGACATGGGCCGAACTCTCCAAGTGGCTGTCACCACCCCTTCCCGGTTGGCTTGAAGTAAAAGTGCACTTCCCTCTCTCATCAGAGGATACTAATAACTTACTCCTCAAAATCCCTTCTCGAGCTCTTCAACCTTTACTTCTCCTACAGGCTAAATGTAGAGAGTAACTACTTGCCAATCCTACAAAACTAACATTACACTCTCTTAGCATGTCCCACATGGGTAGTCTGGCATCTTAATTTAGAATGAAAATGGAGGTATTGTCTCAAACCTTGTATTTTAATGGCACCACAGAAGACAGATAACACCCTAGGGGATGTATGAAGAAGGGAGTCAGAAGAGAAATGTGCCCATAGAGCCAGGATCTTAAATGTCTCTACCTTCAGCAAAAGAATAAATTGTGCTCACCCCAAAAAAGGACACACCACAGAAAGTGCCCATCTCCCCTTCATATTTATAATTGTAACTTGGCCCTCACACTGCTTTGTGCCCTAAATTTGTACCATTTGGTTGATCTGAAAAGCCCTAAGTCCAGAATTTCTTTTAAGATGATTCTGATTTAGCAAGGTTGCAGAACCAGGAAGAAGAAAAGACAAATTCTTACTTGAGAAATGTACACTTACCCTGTCCTCCTGGTGTTCCGAAAGGAGCTTGAAACATGAGCTGACATTAAAAACTCACAAGCCACATGAGGAAACAAGGCACCATGAGCAAGAATGCCAGAAACAAGTGGCAAAGTCAAATGCCCAGAGCCTGAAGATATTAGAATTTTTACATACAGAATATAAAATAAGAATATACAATATTTCTAAAGAAATTCGAGAAAATATTGAAAGTATGTGCAAATAATGAAAAACTATCAAACTTGATTAGGCAGATTTGAAGAGAAAAGAAAAGAAAAGAAGAGAGGGAGGAAAGGAAGGAAGAAAGAAAAAGGAAGGAAGGGAAGAAATCCAAGCATGAAAATGTAATAATTAAAATGTAGAATTCAGGGATGCCGGGGTGGCTCAGTCGGTTAAGCATCTGCCTTCAGCTCAGGTCATGATCCCAGAGTCCTGGGATCGAGCCCCACGTCGGGCTCCTTGCTCAGCAGGGAGCCTGCTTCTCCCTCTGCCTGCTGCTCCCCCTGCTTGTGCTCTCTCTCTCTCCCTCTCCCTCTGACAAATAAATAAATACAATCTTTTTAAAAAATATAGAATTCAATTGATGGATTAAATGGCAAATGGCATGCAGTGGAAGAATTAATGAGCTAGAAATCGAGTTGAAGGTTATATGCAGATATTAATGCAAATGTTTACAAATTTGACAAGGTATTGATTCTTCCAAGGTAACTTAATGTTTAAAAAAATTTTAATAAGAAAATTTCAGAGATAATTTTTGAAGGAAATTGAGAAAACATTTCTAAACATAGTCCAGAAAATGGAACAGCAAAGAATGAAGAATAAAATGTTTAAAAATAAAATGAGGCACTTCTCCCTGTATTTGATAAAAATATAATAGAGAAATGTGATGTTAGCACAAGAATTGACAGACACATTAATGTCATAGAATGGGTAGCCCGTTCTATGTATTCTGATGAGGGAGGAAGCTTATTATCTGATAAAGCTTCTAAACCAACAAGATACTACTGAGAAACATTTCTGATACTATCTAGTATTCAAAGATTGCCCCAGGTCACAGAAGTCATGCCAAATCCTCACTTTATACTGTGCCTGAAATGAGTGAGAATGGATTTTCCCTTCTTGCACCTTTAACATTGAATCTCTTTTCCTAGTAGCCAATGAAATGAATGATCAAAACCTGAGAAAAGTGAAAACATCCACAACTCTTCAACAACAACCCCCAAAAAGCAAAGGTCATTGAATGTAATACACTTAAAACACCTTTGAAAGGAAATAAATAGATTCTGGAGCTGAGAAGGGTCAGTATGACTTGGTTTCCAGTTCCACCCATGGCCCCAGAACTGGTGCTGGCAACAAAATGCTGACAATTCTCAGCAATTCCTGCAAATATGAAGAGCAAAATGATCTCTGCACAATGAGTTTGTAAATAATATGACTTTTTCTTTGAAAACATAAGAAAAAGGAAGGCAAAAAACTATTTAAATATTAACAGCAGATAATAATACATGTAATTATATTTTCTCAGTACATTTTTAGTTTCCAAAGAATAAAATCATAAAAGTTAGTTGAAAAAACACATTTTAAAATAGAAAGAGCGGGTGAATATTTACTTAAATTCAGAGCTTTCAAAGCTTTTTTTTTTTAAGATTTTATTTATTCATAAAAGAGACAGAGGGAGAGGCAGAGGGAGAAGCAGGCTCCCCACTGAGCAGGGAGCCCAATGTGGGACTCGATCCCAGGACCCTGGGATCATGACCTGAGCCAAAGGCAGACACTTAACCATCTGAGCCACCCAGGTGCCCCAAAGCTTTTATTAAACCAAAAACAATGGAAGAAAACATAAAGAAGATTCATATAACTAAATAGTTTTTATAATTCTGAACATAGAAGTTTTTAAATGTAAATGGCAACCTGAAAAAATTCTTGTAATAGCTGTAATAGTATCTTCTATATTGAGAGCTCTTAAAAAGAAATAAAACCTCTGAAATATGAACATATATTTCAGAGAAGAATAGGAGCAAATAATAAACTTAGGATAAACAAATGTTTTATTGGGGTGCCTGGGTGGCTCAGTAGGTTGGGTATCTGCCTTTGGCTCAGGTCATGATCCTGGGGTCTTGAGATTGAGCCCCTACATCAGGCTACCTGCTCAGCAGGGAGCCTGCTTCTCTCCCTCTGCCTTCCCCCTGCTCATCCTCTCACTCTCTCTCTCGAATAAATAAGTAAAATCTTAAAAAACACAAATGTTCTATTAAATGTTCAACTCTGCTATCAAAGAGAAGCAAAGCAAAATGTTAAAGTATAACTTAATTCTAAGAAACAAAAATTTTTATTTAAAATTATAATAATGCTCAATGCCAGTAAAATTAGGTTAGATTGACACTTTTACATTCTGCTGGAATACATACTGTTACCCCTTTCTAGAAAGTTATTTTGCAATATTTATGTTCATGCCCTTGATCCAGTAATTCCACCTCTAAATCTCTAGCCTAAGATTTTTCATCATATTACATATAATAACATTCAGAAACCATCCAAATATCTGTCAGTGAGTTTGTACATAAATTTTATGCAACCATTAAAAATTATTCTTTCAAGGGATATTTAATGAATTCAGAATATTCTTTCAATGTAGTCAATGCAAATAAAAACTACAAAACTATCCTTGTGATCATGGTTCTGTTTAAATTATTTTTTTAATATATAGAAAAAAGATTGAAAGAAATACATCACATGTGAACAGTGCTCCTCACTGGGTAGAAGAATTATGGGCAATTTTTATTTTTTAAATCTAATTCTATATGTTTTAATTTTTTTAAATATACATTGTTTTATATTTAAAAAATAAGCATTGTGGGGCACTTGGGTGGCTCAGTCAGTTAAACGTCTGACTCTTGGTTTCGGCTCAGGTCATGATCTCAGGGTCATGAGACTGAGCCCCACATTGGACTCCATGTTCAATGCGGAGTCTACTTGTCCCTCTCCCTCCCCCTGCTGCTCTTTTTCTCTTTCTCAAATAAATAAATAAAACCTTTTAAAAATAATAAAATAAAAATAAGTGTTGTATTTAAAAACCCCTCTAGGTTTAAGAGTCAATTTTCAACAAATATATAAGAAATAAAATAAAATATGGATATAATAATCTAATATCTAGAGAGAAAAGAACTGTGTTACCTTAAAAGTAAGGAATGAAACGTCTTTGTTACAAAAACCACCACGCCTTCATTAGAACTTGAATGGAAAGTTTACACTTGAAGAAATGCAAAGAGCTAACATATGAATAAAGATAAAACCAAGTAATCAAAAACAAGAGTATTAAAGGAATCGTGCAACATCTCTTTCTCCCTATCAAATCAGTGATGTTCACTTTGTCCCCAGCCCTCAACTCTCCACCCCACCCCAAAGAACAGTGACTAGCAAGGGTATCATGAGCAGGCATTCTCTTCCACCATTGATGGAGTATAACTTAATTCAATCCTTGAAAACATCTGTATTCAGATTCACATCTATAAATGTGAATCAAGATTTTAAGGTATTTTCATGTGGTTAGACCCAGAAATCTCCCTTTGGATATTCTAACCTAAATACATAGTCATAAAAGGGGAGGTAGGAACCTCCATGCAGAAAGATCACTGGGGCAGTATTTACTTTCAAATATTAGAAACCATTAACTGTTTAACACTTGAGAGATGGATAATAAAATTTGCAAACATTAAACTGATGTTAATCACAAGTTTTCAATAATGTAGGAAAGTATTTGCTAAAATGTTAAAGGCAAAAAGTTGCTACTATTAAAAAACAAACCTGTGTATTAAAAACAGAAGCAAATACATCCAAATAGTAATAGGTGTAACAAAGAAACAAGGAAAATGCAGTGGAATTTTTCTAAACTAAAGGATTAATATTCCAGAGTGAGTGACACCAGGGACCATTTTGGAAATCCCTTCCAAGACTTCATTTCTAGTTTTATGTTTCCATTTAATGTTGACTTATGTCAAAATTATCCAAGGACGAGGACTCAAAAAACTTGAGATAATTCAGAGAAACCACAGCCTGCTGCCAACTTATTCAAGAAATGTTGGCCTTCTTAATTTACTCATACACTTTACCAATCAGAATTCAATTTGATGAGGTTTTTATTGGCCAGCTGCGACCATTTTTTTTTTTTTTTAATCTCAAAGGGTCCTTGGTGTGTTTTTCTACCAAACAAGCTATTACACAATTCACAGCCTGTTGACCTTGGGAGGATTCAGGGTATTCCCCCAAATTGTTTTGTGTATTGTGCCAGATCCTGCAAGTGCAAAAGGTACTCTTGCTTTAAAAGTTGCTTAAGGAGACAAGATTATCATTGTAGAAATATTGGGGAATAAACCGGGTATCCTACAGGCATTCAGAGAAGGGGATAATCAGTATAGGCTGAAATAAAGTGGCATTTATTGAGCTCACACTAAATACCGGTCCCTGAGAGTTGTGTTTTTTTAATAAACATTATCTTAATTTTCATAACGGTTCTCCCTGATAATCGTTATGACCTATATTTTATAAGTAAGACAACTAGGGCTCAGAAAATATATAACTTTCTTAAATTCACATAACTAATATTTCCTCCTCACAATAAGTTGATCAATGACTGGAATCAATTTAGTAGAATATTTTTCTCCTTATAAAGTAGAAAGTCTACATTATTGAAAACTTGCGATTAACATCAGTTTAATGTTAGCAAAATTTATGAGCAGGCTTATATGATTCCATTTTTTCCCCTGCTACTTAAAGAACGTTTCATAAAGAAGGGTTTGAGAGGGGAAAAAAAAGGAATAACATGTCAATATGTAAAAGGATAGATATTCTGTAAACAAATTATAATCCATCCGATACTTCCACCTCACAATAAGTTGATCAATGACTGGAATCAATTTAGTAGAATATTTTTCTCCTTATAAAGTAGAAAGTTTAAGGTATCAAAAATAACCACAGTCTTAATTAAGCAAATATCTAGAGTCTCTCAGTTACCTTTTCCAAAAACACAATATTAAACTGATTCCTGTGCCTTATGGTTTATGAAATTATAAGGAAGAGAATGAATTGAAGTGATGGTGTTTCAAACAGATTCTTGAGAAAATATCAAACTCCCAATTCACGTTGGACTCATCATTTGCCCTGTTTTTAACACATTATCGCATCTAAGTACTATTCAATTAGACTTTTGCAGGCTGGTAATATTGGGAAATTTTATTTTTTTTATGGACACTGAAATACAAATTTAATAGAATGTGCATGTGTCTCAATAAATTGTTGTTTTGATTTTTCCTCCCATTTTATTTTCCAGCTACAATCCTTTATTAAACTTCAGAGAACAACCTACTTTAATATTAAATGTGTATGTGAAACTTTATTTAAAAAGCAAATAAAAGTTGAAGAAAAGGCAGTAGGCTCTCTCCACAGGGAGTGGTCGAGATAAAAGTTCTGTTTGTCTAGGAGTTGTTTATGCATAGACTCCAGTGCCCTTTGGTCTCCACCTTGGGCAAGACTCACCAGACTCCCTCGGCATGTCCACAAATCAAAATCAGACTCAGACTCGAGGAATTAAAAATGTGTCACCCTCCAACTCATCTCACCTCAGAAATAGAAAGAAGCCAATCCTGCTGTCCATGAAGCTTCTTTCTAAATGTTTCCTGTAGGGTGTGGAAGCAGCAGCTGCTGCCCCGAGAGACCAGACACCTTGTCTGAACCCCACACCCCCCCTACTTGGTGAGCCTTCATGTTACTGAAGTCAAACCTCCTCTGTCCCTGCGGAATCCTGTTAGTCTGCAGCACCTTTGCACAGTGCCATCTGCTACCAGGCATCTTACCGTGGTGGGTGGGCAATTCCTCCCCCAAAGTGTGGGAGAATGACAGCTACTGAAGATAGTCATTTGATCTTTCCAGAATGGTGGGATAAATGCATGGTATTAACTCTTTCCATTTGATTTCATCCAATCATGATGGGGAAAGTCTCTAGTTATTTGTGATTGGCCTTGAGGTTCTGAACAAGAGGAGAGAGGGAAAATGTTCTCCAGATCTTTCTTTGAGTTGTGCCAGAACACACTATGCTTGAAACTGGAAAGTCTAGCTCTATAACTTACTGTGTGGCAGTTAGCAGGTCACTTAATGGCCCTGAGCCTCAGTTTATTCAACTGACAAATGTGGATAATGAGTGCTTGATGAAACACCAAATAACATAATACAAAGACAATAGAATGCACTCTGTAAACTGATAGGTGATATAAGGTAAGGTATGTGTAAATGAGAAGCTTATAATTATTACCTGTTTCCATGCTTTTTAACTAAAGCTTTAATGGCTTTATTTGTAATCTGGCATCCATTAATGGAGAATCCTTGAAAGCTGGAAGTTTACCAAAAGGAAAAAAAAAAAGAATTACATCTCATTTATATCTTTATTTTAAAAAAAGAATTTCATACCAAAAGTCTGTGGTTCTCTAGTTTTTCAAATAGCCTCAAAATGGCCAAAGAGGAATTTTGGTAAACAATGCACTTCAATTTTGGCTTATCAACTTTGAGGGGCTGCTCAATAAATCAGGCATAAATGTTTATATTTATTTCTTGGATTTCTTTTCTGTAACTTACTGTCTTTATAGAAAATATATTTTCATTTCAAATTATTTTACGAAGCCTTCGGCTGTGTCCAAGGTACATGGTTGTATAAGGGTTATGGAATATTCCTGGGTGTGGTCATTTAAAGTATAGTTTCCATCATCACCACCATGTTATTAAGCCAAGAGTAGTTTCCTATAAAGAAAGCATACGATGGGGAGGGGGGAGCAAGATGGCGGAGGAGTAGGAGACCTGGATTTCATCTGGTCTCAGGAATTCAGCTGAATAGGGATCAAACCATTCTGAACACCTACGAACTCAACAGGAGACCGAAGAAGAGAGTAGCAACAACTCTCTGAACAGAGAAGCGACCACTTACTGGAAGGTAGGGCGTGCGGAGAAGTGAATCCGAGGCGATGTTCGGGAGGATAGACAGCGGGGGAGGGGGCCTCCGTCGGCCGCTTCTGGCAAGTGCTAGAGCCGCGGAGCACAAAATCGGAACTGTTAGAAGTCGGCTCCGCTGAGGGACGTCGCTCCAGTGGCTAAGCGGGGGTGGAACCCTCGCGGGACAGTGTGGTCTCAGGACCCTCGGGGTCACAGAAAGACCGGGGGTGCCTGAGTGCAGCAGAGCTCCCAGGTATTGGAGCAGGGAAGCCGGCTGCAGAGACGGAGCCGAGGCGTGGGCTCTTAGCTCGGCGTTGCCATAAACTGTGATCCGCAGCCCAGTCGGGCCACTGCCCCCCCAGCAGGGACCCAACAAGCGGCAGATCCTGAGAGACTCCCCTTCCTCCTCTGGGAGGAGTGGCATGGAAGCGCACCGCAGGGATCTGCTGGGTTTGGAGACTCCACACGGGGTCGGGTGCCAGAGATAGAAACGCTCGGTCACAGGCCGGGTGAGCACGGAGTACGGCCGGAGACTGGGAAGATGGGAGTGATTGACTGCTTTTCTCTGGGGGAGCACTGAGGAGCAGGGCCCCAAGTTCTCAGCTCCTCCGGGCAGAGAGTGGGAGGCCGCCATTTTCACCCTGGTCCTCCAAACCTGTACCGAGAGCTTGCAGGGAACAAAAGCTCCTGAGAGCAAACCCGAGCAGCTTGCTTAGCCCGGACCGACAAGGGCGGGGCAATTCTGCCTCCGGCAAAGACATTTGGGAACCAAGGCAACACGCCCCTCCCCCAGAAGATCAGCACGAACAGCCAGCAAGCCAAGACCAAGTTTACCTTTCAAGGAGAATGGGAGAACTCCAGCGCTAGGGGACTACTGCACATAGAATTCATGGCTTTTTTACCATGATTCATTAGTTTTACAAAGTTAATTTTTTAACTGTTTTTTGGTGGTTTTTTTAAATTTTTTCTTTTTCCCCCTTTCAACCAACATCTTATCAATCCCTTTTTTAAAAAAACATTTTTTATTTTTCATTTTTAGTCATATTTTTCCCTTCATAGTAGTTACCCTTATTTTTGACATATATATATAAGTTCTTCTCTCTTTAAAATTTTGATATTCAGTTTCTTCTAACAGATCAAAATATACCCTAAATCACTAGTGTATGGCTTTGTTCTAATCTCCTGCCTGATCACAGTCTCTCCCATTTTCTTTTCTTTTCTTTTTTTTTAAATTTTCTTTCTTCTTTCAAACAACTTCTTATCAATTCCATTTATAAAACCTTTTATAATTTTCATCTTTACAGTCATCTTCCATCCCTTCATTGTATCAACCCTTATTTTGTACATATATGTCTTTCTTCCTTTAAAATTTTAGGAGGCACTTTCTTCTAACAGACCAAAATACGCCCAAAATCTAGTGTGTGGCACTGATCTATGCACTAGCATGATCATATTTGATCATATTCTGTTTTTTTGTTTTGTTTTGTTCTGTTTTTGTCTTTTTCTTTTTCTTTTTTTCTCTTTCTTTTTTCTTTCTCTTTCTTTTCCCCTGATTTCAGGTCTTTTCTGATTTGTATAGAGTATATTTGCTGGGGACGTTGTTAACCTGTTAGCATTTTGTTCTCTCATTCATCCATTCTCCTCTGGACAAAATGACAAGACAAAAAAAATCACCTCAGCACAAAGAACAAGAGGTAGTACCATCTGCCAGGGACCTACTCAATACGGACATTAGTACGATGTTGGACCTAGAGTTCAGAATCATGACTTAAAGATACTAGCTGGGCTTGAAAAAAGCGTGGAAGTTATTAGAGAAACCCTTTCTGGAGAAATAAAAGAACTAAAATCTAACCAAGTTGAATCAAAAAGGCTATTAATGAGGTGCAATGAAAAATAGGGGCACTAACTGCTAGGATAAATGAGGCAGAAGAGAGAATCAGCGATATAGAAGACCAAATGATGGAAAATAAAGAGGCTGAGAAAAAGAGAAACAACTACAGGATCATGAGGGCAGAATTCGAGAGATAAGCGATACGATAAGACGAAACAACATTAGAATAATTGGGATCCCAGGAAAAGAAGAAAGAGAGAGAGGGGCAGAAGGTATATTGGAGCAAATAATAGCAGAGAATTTCCCTAATGTGGGGAAGGAAACAGGCATCAAAATCCAGGAGGCGCAGAGAACCCCTCTCAAAATCAATAAAAATAGGTCAACACCCCGACATCTAAGAGTAAAACTTACGAGTCTCAGAGACAAAGAGAAAATCCTGAAAGCACCTCAGGGGAAGAGATATGTAACTTACAGTGGTAGAAACATTAGATTGGCAACAGACCTATCCACAGAGACCTGGCAGGCCAGAAAGGACTGGCATGATATCTTCAGAGCACTAAATGAGAAAAATAGGCACCCAAGAATACTATATCCAGCTAGGCTGTCACTGAAAATAGAAGGAGAGGTAAAAAACTTCCAGGACAAACAAAAACTAAAGGAATTTGCAAACATAAAACCAGCCCTAAAAGAAATATTGAAAGGGGTCCTCTAAGGAAATAGAAAGCCTAAAAGCAGCATAGATCAGAAAGGAACACAGACATTATACAGTCACAATCACCTTACAGGCAATACCATGGCACTAAATTCATATCTTTCAATAGTTACCGTGAATGTAAATGGGCTCAATGCCCCAATCAAAAGACACAGGCTATCAGATTGGATTAAAAAACAAGACCCATCTATATGCTGTCTGCAAGAGACTCATTTTAGACCCAAAGACACCCCCAGATTGAAAGTGAGGGGGTGGAAAACCATTTACCATGCTAATGGACACCAAAAGAAAGCTGGGGTGGCAACTCTTATATCAGGCAAATTAGATTTTAAAACAAAGACTGTAATAAGAGATGAAGAAGGACACTATATCCTACTTAAAGGGTCTATCCAACAAGAAGATCTAACAATTGTAAATATCTATGCCCCTAACATGGGAACAGCCAATTATATAAGGCAATTAATAACAAAAGCAAAGAAACACATTGACAACAATACAATAATAGTGGGGGACTTTAACACTCCCCTGACTGAAATGGACAGATCATCTAAGCAAAAGATCAACAAGGAAATAAAGACTTTAAACGACACACTGGACCAAATGGACTTCACAGACATATTCAGAACATTCCATCCCAAAGCAACGGAATACACATTCTTCTCTAGTGTCCATGGAACATTCTCCAGAATTGATCACATCCTAGGTCACAAATCAGGTCTCAACCAGTACCAAAAGATTGGGATCATTCCCTGCATATTTTCAGACCACAATGCTTTGAAACTAGAACTCAATCACAAGAGGAAAGTCAGAAAGAACTCAAATACATGGAGGCTAAAGAGCATCCTACTAAAGAATGAATGGGTCAACCAGGAAATTAAAGAAGAATTTAAAAAATTCATGGAAACCAATGAAAATGAAAACACAACTGTTCAAAATCTTTGGGATACAGCAAAGGCAGTCCTGAGAGGAAAGTATATAGCAATACAAGCCTTTCTCAAGAAACAAGAAAGGTCTCAAATACACAACCTAACCCTACACCTAAAGGAGCTGGAGAAAGAACAGCAAATAAAGCCTAAACCCAGCAGGAGAAGAGAAATAATAAAGATCAGAGCAGAAATCAATGAACTAGAAACCAAAAGAACAGTAGAACAGATCAACGACACTAGGAGCTGGTTCTTTGAAAGAATTAACAAAATCGATAAACCCCTGGCCAGAGTTATCAAAAAGAAAAGAGAAATGACCCAAATCAACAAAATCATGAATGAAAGAGGAGAGATCACAACCAACACCAAAGAAATACAAACAATTATAAGAACATATTATGAGCAACTCTATGCCAGCAAATTAAATAACCTGGAAGAAATGGGTGCACTCCTAGAGATGTATCCACTACCAAAATTGAACCAGGAAGAAATAGAAAACCTGAACAGACCTATAGCCACTAAGGAAATTGAAGCAGTCATCAAAAATCTCCCAACAAACAAAAGCCCAGGGCCAGATGGCTTCCCAGGGGAATTCTATCAGACATTTCAAGAAGAATTAATACCTATTCTCCTGAAAGTGTTCCAAAAAATAGAAATGGAAGGAAAACTTCCAAACTCGTTTTATGAGGCCACCATTACCTTGATCCCAAAACCAGACAAAGACCCCATCAAAAAGGAGAATTACAGACCAATATCCTTGATGAACATGGATGCAAAAATTCTCACCAAAATCCTAGCCAATAGGATCCAACAGTACATTAAAAGGATTATTCACCATGACCAAGTGGGATTTATCCCTGGGCTGCAAGGCTGGTTCAACATCCGCAAATCAATCAATGTGATACAATACATTAACGAAAGAACAAGAGTCATATGATCCTCTCCATAGATGCAGAAAAAGCATTTGACAAAGTACAGCATCCTTTCTTGATCAAAACGCTTCAGAGTATAGGGATAGAGGGTACATACCTCAATATCATAAAAGCCATCTACGAAAAACCTACAGCCAATATCATTCTCAATGGGGAAAGGCTGAGAGCTTTTCCCCTAAGGTCAGGAACGCGGCAGGGATGTCCACTCTCACCACTGCTATTCAACATAGTATTAGAAGTCCTAGCCACAGCAATCAGACAACAAAAAGAAATCAAAGGCATCCACATCGGCAAAGAAGTCAAACTCTCACTCTTTGCAGATGATATGATACTGTATGTGGAAAACCCAAAAGACTCCACCCCAAAACTGCTAGAACTCATACAGGAATTCAGTCAAGTAGCAGGATATAAAATCAATGCACAGAAATCAGTGGCATTCCTTACACCAACAACAAGACAGAAGAGAGACAAATCAAGGAGTTGATCCCATTTACAATTGCACCCAAAACCATAAGATACCTAGGAATAAATTTAACCAAAGAGGCAAAGGATCCGTACTCAGAAAACTATAAAATACTCAGGAAAGAAATTGAAGAAGACACAAAGAAATGGAAAAACGTTCCATGCTCATGGATTGGAAGAACAAACATTGTGAAGATGTCAATGCTACCTAGAGCAATCTACACATTCAATGCAATCCCCATCAAAATACCATCCACTTTTTTCAAAGAAATGGAACAAATAATCCTAAAATTTGTATGGAACCAGAAGAGACCCCGAATAGCCAGAGCAATGTTGAAAAAGAAGAGCAAAGCTGGCGGCATCACAATTCCGGACTTTCAGCTCTATTACAAAGCTGTCATCACCAAGACAGTATGGTACTGGCACAAAAACAGACACATAGATCAATGGAACAGAATCGAGAGCCCAGAAATGGACCCTCAACGCTATGGTCAACTCATCTTTGACAAAGCAGGAAAGAATGTCCAATGGAAAAAAGACAGTCTCTTCAACACATGGTGTTGGGAAAATTGGACAGCCACATGCAGAAGAATGAAACTGGACCATTTCCTAACACCACACACAAAAATAGACTCCAAATGGTTGAAAGACCTAAACGTGAGACAGGAGTCCATCAGAATCCTAAAGGAGAACACAGGTAGCAACCTCTTCGACCTCAGCCGCAGCAACTTCTTCCTAGAAACATCGCCAAAGGCAAGGGAAGCAAGGGCAAAAATGAACTATTGGGATTTCATCAAGATGAAAAGCTTTTGCACAGCAAAAGAAACAGTCAACAAACCAAAAGACAGCCGACAGAATGGGAGAAAATATTTGCAAATGACATATCAGATAAAGGGCTAGTATCCAAAATCTATAAAGAACTTATCAAACTCAACACCCAAAGAACAAATAATCCAATCAAGAAATGGGCAGAAGACACGAACAGACATTTGTCCAAAGAAGACATCCAAATGGACAACAGACACATGAAAAAGTGCTCAACATCGCTCGGCATCAGGGAAATCCAAATCAAAACCTCAATGAGATACCACCTCACACCAGTCAGAATGGCTAGAATTAACAAGTCAGGGAACGACAGATGTTGGCGGGGATGTGGAGAAAGGGGAACCCTCCTACACTGTTGGTGGGAATGCAAGCTGGTGCAACCACTCTGGAAAACAGTATGGAGGTTCCTCAAACAGTTGAAATTAGAGCTACCATACGATCCAGCAATTGCACTACTGGGTATTTACCCCAAGATACAAATGTAGGGATCCAAAGGGGTATGTGCACCCCAATGTTTATAGCAGCAATGTCCACAATAGCCAAACTGTGGAAAGAGCCAAGATGTCCATCGACAGATGAAGGATAAAGAAGATGTCGTATATATACACAATGGAATATTATGCAGCCATAAATAGGAATGAGGTCTTGCCATTTGCAACCACATGGATGGAACTGGAGGGTGTTATGCTGAGTGAAATAAGTCAATCAGAGAAAGACATGTATCATATGACCTCACTGATTTGAGGAATTTTTAACCTCAGGAAACAAACTGAGGATTGCTGGAGTGGTGGGGGGTGGAAGGGATGGAGTGGCTGGGTGATAGACATTGGGGAGGGTATGTGCTATGGTGAGTGCTGTGAATTGTGAAAGACTGTTGAATCACAGATCTGTGCTTCTGAAACAAATAATGCAATATATGTTAAGAAAAAAAAGAAGAAGATAGCAGGAGGGGAAGAATGAAGGGGAGTAAGTCATAGGGGTAGACGAACCATGAGAGAGGATGGACTCTGAACAACAAACTGAGGGTTCTAGAGGGGAGGGGAGTGGGGGGATGGGTTAGCCTGGTGATGGGTATTAAAGAGGGCACGTTCTGTGTGGAGCACTGGGTGTTATGCACAAACAATGAATCATGGAACACTACATCAAAAACTAATGATGTAATGTATGGTGATTAACATAACAATAAAAAAATTAAAAAAATCAATCCATAAAGAAAATTAGCAAACTAATAAAACCAAATAAAAATAAAAAGACTCAATATTTAAATAGAAAGAAAAAGCATACGATGACATCATGATCCTTACAAAGATTCTCTACTCTCAACAACAGACCAGGCTTCAGCTAGAAATTAACAAAGAAATGAAATACATTGAGTCTTACATAGCCTTTGATTTTAGATTTACCACCATATATAATGGGACATAAAAGCTGTTTATATGACACATTCCTTCCCATGGGGTGCACAAAATCAGAAAAGCTAAAAAAACACCTTACCTGATACAAGATTACACTAGAAGTAGGAATTCTTTCAAAGCAAGGCTCAATATAAAGTCTTTATCTTAAAATGTCCTATAAGGAAAGTTTTCATGTTGAGAAGCATGACTGAAGAACACTTAATAAAGTCACATGTCATAGAAAAGAGTATCTTACATAATCACTTGGAGCAAAAGAAGAAAAGTAAGGCAAAAGCCCTGGAGATGGAGACTTCCCTCCCCATCAGGCATGCCACCTGCAATTTTGAAGCAGGCTGTGAAGGAGTTGGAAGTTGCGCCATTTTCCTTACACAGGCAACCGGAAGAAATTAGTGATATTGCTCAGTGCAGCCATTTCCTCGTTTTCATCTGTGAAATACATATGGATACATTTAACAATGGATTCCTGTATTATTTCCCCTTTTAGAAAATCAGTAAAGACACTGATATCTTCAAAATGATACTAAATGTATTTCACAAACAGTTCTTATGGACCCTGTGTAAAGAAATTACATTTGTGATGATTGACAACACATCTGATTTTGCTGCTTGGGATGGAAAAGCCATAATGCCTCATTGCCTTCTGCATCTGACATATACTGACATCAAAGATTCTATTAAAAATTCTGAAAGAAGCCTTGCATACTGTTAGAAACTCTTCTAACTTCATTAGAGCTAGGGATTGGGTGGTTAAAGAAGGCAGGGGGAAAACTAAAAGTACTTTGGCCACAATCCTACTCTAGAAAAGGGGATTAAGAGCAGATTAATTATGATATCAGGATGGCTGTTCAAAATTGTCTTGTTTTCTCTTTCCTTCTAGAAATGAGCTAGGATTGCAATGCCCCATTCGGTGGAGCTTGTTGCTTTGACCATGAAATGTAATCAGTTGCTTTAGAATCCGGCACTGACTTCACCACATTCCCTTTTCCTTCTTCTGACAGTTGCCAGTACTCCACACAGTGCTTGCTCTTTGAGTCCGGGCCCTGGTCTGAGCCAGATGAAGCTGTGGACTAGAGCCTTCAACCCATCCAAGATGGACAGGAGCAAGAAATAAACCTCTGTTGTTTTAAGCTACTGAGATCTGGAAGTTCTTTGTTACGATGTAACCTAGTTTTGTCCTGACTGATTCAAGGACTCTGGCAACTTTCTATCACTGGAGTACTTCAGCAAGTAGAACTCTGCAGATAATCAGAAACATTGCAGAACTCTTTTCCATGTTTCTTAAACTCAGGTGACTCCTAAAATTTAAATGTAGATCTGTAATCCTTTCCTCGATGTCATAAACAGCACCAGTGATGAAAAGCTTGCCAGGGTGACCTCTTGCTTTAGGAACGAAGGAAGTAATACAATATCAATTCAACGTAAGAGCCTCTGGGAAATCCAGAATGCCTTGATCTTGATATTCATCAACCATTATCTGATAAAGAGACCTTCTAGAGTTCTGATTCCATTTATGCACCTCTATAAGTCAGGCCTCTCAGCTTCTGTTACCATCAAAACAAAAAGTCACAACCATTAGGATGTTAAAGATGATCTCTTCATTCAGGAAGAGCCTTTATATTAGAGTTGCTTTGGAGCAGATTGAATTTTTGCTTTATGCTTTAATTATACAATTTGGAACTATTTCAGTCTATCAGGGATGGAATTAACTTTTGCATGAAAAGTATTTATGAGATAAATTATTTGTAAAGATTATGTTCTGATTTTTCTGAAGAGAATAAAATTTCAAGGCACTGTATCAATAGGTGTAAATATATCATACCAATTAATATACTTATATGTACATCAGTTGATATGTAATATACATATATACACCACAGATATACACATATTTTATATATTAACATACTTACCAATATATGCAAAAGGCTTGATGCATATGTTTATGTGGCTCATTATGGGTGAGGAATCCATTGCTTTCATCTGATTCTCAAAGATGTTGTTACTCATAACATCATAACTACTTCTCCAGACAAGGGGTCAACAAAGGGTGGCCCACAGGCCAAATGTTGCCTGCCACATGATTTTGTAAACAAAGTTTTACTGGAACATGACTAGGTTCATTTACTTACATATTATCTATGGCTGCCACAAAGGCAGAGTTGAGTAGTTATGATAGACTGTACATCCGCAAAGCTTAAAATAAAAACTACCTGGCACTTGAGAGGTAAAGTGTCCTGATTCCTGCCCTGGACTCTGCTCCTTCTACAAATCTGGCACTCCTGGTTGTGAACTGAGACTAGAAGGGCTGACTCTAGAAAAGTCATGGCTTGATTAGAGCCAAACATTAAATTCAGAAAAAGGAAATAATCCTTACTGTTTCTTTCTGCAGGAAATAGATGTAAGGCAGAGGGCAATGAGACATCAGGTTCCAAAACAGACTCTACTACTTACTAGAGCTGTGAAGTTAGACCAGTTACTGAATCTCACTGTGCCTCAGTTTACTCCGCAGCAAAATGAAGAAAATAATAAGAATTCCTACCTCATAGAGATTAATATAATACATAAATAGCACTTAGAACAGTGGCTTGAGTATAATAAGAACAAGAAGTGTTATTTCAAAAAACATATTATCAATGAATTAATTGGAGGAAAGGCACAGGAATTGGTGCATTACCTTGAAGCTCCTTGTATGAGAGCCATCACGCCCACATCTGTGGCTCTGGACCAACTTACATCCCCTGCTGTCAGTTTGCTGCAAAGGGCCCTGCGTGGAGCAGGACCTTGTCTCCTGTAAGCCCAGGACCACTGCAGCTTGTCACATTCAGCTCCCTGCGTGATTAAAACCAAGGGAGCATTCATTAGAAATGCTTCAGACTCCCTTTAGAACAGGGCATGATCAGAAATAGATGTCAGAAACTAACAGAGAGGTTAGGGAGTAAGAGAAATCACCACAGAAGCCAACAGCTGACATATAAACAGCTTGGCAAAGGGGGAAGGAGAACATGATGAGAGCAATCAAAACTAGAATGTTTCAGGGCGCCTGGGTGGCTCAGTCAAGCATCTCGCTCTCAATTTCAGCTCAGGTGATCATCTCAGGGTCGTGGTTCCAGCCCCAAGTCAGACTCTGTGCTCAGCGGGGAGTCCACTTGAGATCCTCTCCCTCTCCCTCTGTCCCTCCCCACCAAAATAAATTAATAAATCTTTAAAAAAAAAAAAAAACTAGAATGTTTCTCTTTCAGCCAGGCTGTCTTCCAGCAGGCCTGTTTACTGAATGTGCCACTCCTTCTTTCTAATAGCCAAGGATTATACTATGTGAGAAAAGGAACTCGAGCCACGATAAGATTATAGTTCATTCATTCAAACGGCCAACATTATGTAGCCATTCAAAGTTAATTTTATGAAGAGCTTTTAATTAATTAAGAAAATGTTTGAGTGAAAATGAGGAATACAGAATGTTTTATATATTTTATAATCTACATTATGTTCTTTAAATGTTATTTTTAAAAAGCTCTTTAATAAATATATATTGGGGCACCTGGGGTGCTCAGAGGGTAAGTGTCCAACTTTTGTTTGGGCTCAGGTCATGATCTCAGGGTTGTGGGACTGAGCCCTGCATCAAGCTCTACACTCAGTGAGGAGTCTGCTTGAGATTCTCTCCCTCTCCTGCCCCTCCCCCTGCACTCTCTCTCCCTCTCAAATAAATAAATAAATAAATAAATAAATAAATAAATATTAATTTTGTAGCCTAAAAAATGTTATTTGCAGCAAGGCAAAATTAATTGCTAGTGGACTACTCAGAACAGTGATTAGCTCTGGGGAATGGTGGCATGGAGAGTCTTATTCACCATTAACACCAAAAGCGTCACGTGCAACATTATTTTAATTAAACATTATCAAAATTAATTTTTTACAACATTGTGTTAAAAAAAATAGATAACTGGGGCTATCCTGGGACACCAAAAAAAAAAACAGGCCTGAATTTCCGGCCCTGCCTATTTGTTTACAGAAGGGTTTTAGCTCTTTTTGTGCCCTGGACTCCATTGACAGACTGGCAAAGCCTATGAACCTGTGTCAAAATAATGGTTGTAAATGAATAAAATACAATATATAGCATTGCCAAGGAAGCCAATTATATTGAAATACAGTTATCAAAATTTTTAAAATTTGTGATATAAGAACACATTTGCTTCTTTATTAATACAGCATATAATATGATCTAGCTGCTGCTCCAGTAACTGCCATAATTTTGAAGTAGTGACAGACATAAACTACATTTTGAGATTCTGCAGCAAATTGAATGTAAAATGAAAATAAGTATGTCTTCTGCTGGTGACCAAGTCACAGGTATTACTAATACGAGGTGATTAGTTGCCCTTAGTCATAGTAGAAGGAGATGCTAAATTTCTGCAGGGTAGAAGTGAAAATAGACATGTAATCTTTTTTCCAAGTTCACAAGCCCTTTGGATTTCTAAGTTCACAAGGGCCCCAGGTTAAGGGCCACTAACTGAGACTTACCTCTCCTTTTGTTAGGACAAGCTGGGAAAGGAAAAGTTGGGGGGGGGACGTGGGAGAAAGTGAAGAAAAGACTACGAGAGAGATTGAGAGACCAAGATTGAGAGTGGAACAATTCCAGCAATGTGAATGAGTGTGGTGTGTGTGTGGGCAGGAACAGTGGAGAAACCAAAGGCCGGAACAAAAACGAAATGAGAGGCTGAAACGAGAAAGTGAGCTTCATTTCCCAGGCGCCACAGGTGGGGGTGAGTTATGGGGTTTCCCAATCCAGGAGTGTCCAGATCCAGGGGTGTCACCACTTTCATAGGTGAGGCTTTGTCTGTGAGCAGCCCTGAAACCAGACACCAGCAGCAAGGAGGTGAGAAACCTAGCAAGTCTACTGAAATGCACACATCAGAGCCTACCATAGCCACAAAATTAAGAGGTGATTTCCCCAATTTTTTGTGTCTTCCAGCAAGAATCAACCCTGCTTGTGATGGACAATATCTCTCACAATATTCCTTGGATGAGTTCAATCTGAAACTCAAGGGATGGAGTGCCTACTCCCACAAAGAGGATTTTATTTTTTACAAAAACTAACGGAATTATTTCTGACATTTCCACTTCTCCTACTCTGTAATTTATACAAAGACCATGTTTTCATTATGAAGCATCTCAGCAATTCTGAAACTCTTTAAAAATAATGATGATGGCTTCAATATAATAGTTTTTATTCCATATTACTTTGTTCGTTTAAGTCCGAACTCTAGTATTTGTCAATCACTCTTTCAGCAAAGAAAGAGAAAATAGTTCAAATCAATGGATTTTATCCCCATACAGGTCGGTTATCTTTAAACAAAAACAAGGAGACAAAATCCAGTCATGTTCTATGTCACAGACTATATACAGTTAACTCTTGTTGGATGACTTTCAAATAGTGCCTTTGGGGCCAAGACAGCTCTGTGATAAAAATCAATAAAAATTCGTCACTAGTGTGGGAATGAATTTTAAGTACCTTGATTTAAAGTCAATTAAAATTTAACAGCTAGTGCTTCAAATTCAAATATTTTGTTATTACTCTGGAGTATTTATTTCGAAGAGAAGAGGCACCCTCTTCTCTTGTAAGCCAACAATTTACATTAAGAGTGGGATATTAAGTGGAAGATGGTTCCTTATTTTTTAAATATGTGGATCCTCCTTAGGCCAGGCTTAGCGTTACTGCCAGGAAGGCATTCAGCTTGATAAGGGCCCATCTTACTTGGAGAAGATTTTCGAGGACCACTCTAGATTGCAGTGGATCACTTCTGGATCTGCTCCAATCTAGATACATGAATGCCAAGAGATTCCACACACGCTGATTCAATTATTGGCACTGATGTGGAAGGTTACAGCATTAACCCTCTCTGAACCATAAAAATTAAACATCTAAGTGGGTGTAGCCTGGACTACAGGATTTAAAATAATGGTGCCTTTCAGCATCATCATGCCAAATAATATCATTGTGCATTGCATATCTGGACATCTGTGGAATCTGTGAAGACCTCTTTTTTGACCAGTCTGCCTTTTTACTTAGAAGCAGCTCTGGTGATAATTGCCTAAAGCCACATTCACAATGTATATGTTTCATGAAACTGACATTGAATAGATTCCATGGAGAAAAGAGGGTTCTGGGGTAGAATGTATTTTCCAAAGATGGTAGGAACAATACCTCCTCCTTGTCTACATGCTCTTAATGGAACTCTGCCACTTTCTCATCAAGATGTAGAATTGAATTCCCCTGTTTTTGTGGTCTTGGGATGCACTTACCTGTAACAGAAGGCAGTGATAGTCATGCTGCATGATTTCCAAGGTTCTAAATCATTATAGCTTTCACCTGTGGATTGATACTCTGAGCTACCATGAAGCAGTCCTAAGATCCCGAGGCAGCCATGCTGTGAGGAAGCGCAGTCTAGCCTAGATGAGAGACCACAGGAGATACTCCAAGGTGACATAAAGAAAGAAAGATGCCCCAGCTGCTCCTGCCACCTGCTGTTCTAACACTACCCACCACCTGACTGCACTGCACAACAGACTCCAAATCAGAACCATCCATGTGTGCGTCCTTCCCAAATTCCTGATCCACAGAAACTAGGAGGTAATAAAATGTTTATTGTTTTAAGTCTCTAAGTTTTGGGGCAACTTGTTTCATACTAATAGGAAGAGGTTCCATCACAAAATTTGGCCAAAGCTGGGTTAAACAAAACGCTATAGGTTTTTATTTTCCCTGCAGGATTTCTCAGAGCCTTCATACGCTAATGAGCATGTGCATCACCAAGACTGGCATTTAGGATGCAGAACTTCCTAATTTATTTCCCCAAGAAACGATTTTTATAGCTACTCTCAAGGGATAGCTTTGGGAAATGCTGGGCTCAAATGATGCGCTCTTTCCCTGTGCATGTTTCCCTTTCCCCCAGTGATCTGAACTACAGATAATGAGTTTACTTCACTGTGATAACAAATGGAAGAACACATGGTTATTGGCCAGCCTAGAAAGAGTCACCTCTTGGTAACTCCTGCGTGTGATGTAAACTCATTCCAACAGTATTGCAGAGCAAACAGTATAAACTCTCAAATGTCACTCACTATTTGCCGTGACAATAATAGCTCCAGGATGTGCTGTCCTTCCAACGGGTTCGACAAACATTTTGATGCACTGAAATTCCCATAACCCTCTGGCTCTTCTGACTATCTCGCTTTCAAACTGAAGAGCTCTAAAGTATTGGTTAGAGAAAGAGAGAGGGGGAGGATTTTGTTCCTAATGTCTTTGAGAGGAATGAAGGAATGATGCAGAAAATTCCACATTGTAGTATCAGTTCCCCGCATGGCTTTAAGACAGAGTGTTTCTCCTGTCCAGAAGATTCCAGAAGTCCAGGAATGAGGATTAAACTTCTAGAGATTGTTGGGAAACTTTTGCCCACTTTGTAAGTGTTAAAAAATTAGACAATGTTGAAAAAGAAAAAGTTCATTTTTCTAATCAAATATGTGAAATGGGAACTAAGGTAAAGGGATCAAGCCTTAGTAAATATATAACAAGGGAGTATCACTTTCTGATTTGATAAAAGAATAGGAGTTACCCATATGATTCCCAGTTAGTCACTATATGACTATCAATGTATGACATCAAATGCTCTAATCCAGGACTCAGTTTCTCCATGAATAAATTGCCACTCAGTTTTTAAGCCCTTTTACCTAAGGAACTCTGAATGGAGTCAAAGTCACAGCTGGGACAAAGAGGAGGCCAGTGAAGCACTCCCTTTGGATGTAAAATTTAAGGGGGTGCCCAAAATCTCAGTTATCAAGATATGCAATATTTAGTGCAATAAATTTTTTAAAAACATCAAAATTAACGCAAACAAAATCGATAATGAACAAATGTCAATATTTTCAATAAAAGCAGAGTCAATATTACTGATTTTTCCTTTTGCCTCAAGTTCCAATATGGCAACGTACGGTGCTATTACAAAGCCCTAAAAGTAAGATAAATTAAACACCGATTCATCATACATGATAATTATGACAGACAAGTAATCGATATTTACATTGTTTTGGGTTCCCCCCTGCAACTCAGAAACACTATTTTACGTACAGATCATATTATTTATTTAAGCAAATTACTTTGGGACTCCGCGCCAGTCAAAATTCTGACAGCCGACTTTAATAGGTAAGATAGGGATGTAGAGATAGACATATGATTACAGATATATAGACACAGCCCTGTGTTCCTACTGAAATAGAGTTTTCCATCACACACAGGCTTTCTCATCCCTCCTCTCATCTACCTATTCTCAGTCCCCTGATAGCTAAGTTGGCTTGACTGTACTTTCACAGGTAAGTGTAGCAGAGAACACAAAGGATAGGAACTCAACACTTACACAGAGAAATCCTGTGAAGGACATACAATTTGCACCTCTTCCTAGTGGGGAGAGGTCTATCATTTTGGTCAGACTGATTGGGAGCAGATTCTTTCATCTGACAAAGAATCTGTTCCTCTTTGATCACAATAGCTTTGGATGGATGGATGGATGGATGGATGGATGGATGGATGGATGGATAGATATGAGATAGGGTCTTTGTTAAATTTAAAGACAAAGATGGTACCCAAATGGATTAAAAGTTGCAAAACACCTGTGGCCCACAAATTGGCACTCAGATTTTTAAAAAAATAACTCTTTTTTTCTTCTTATTAAAGTAATAGATGCCCATTATAGAAGACTAAGTAAATGAAGGTAGAAAGTAAAAGCGATCTGCAGTGGGATTATAAAATAGTGTAACTGCTTTGGAAGACCATTTGGCAGCACCTCAAAATGTCCAATATATAGTGACCATGTGACCCAGCAATTTCCCTACTAGGTATTTAGACAAGAGAATTGAAAATAAATATATGTCCACACAATAACTTGTACATGAATGTTCATAGCAGCATTGTTCATAGTAGCAAAAAAGTGGAAACAACCCAAATGTCCATGGATAAACAAAATGTGATATATCAATAAAATGAAATTATCCAGCCATAAAACAAGAATGAAGTAACGATGCGTGCTGTAATGTAGACAAACCTTGAAAACATGCTGCATGAAAGAAGCCAGATACAAAAGACACTTATAATTCCATTTATATGAAACATCCTGAACAGTGAAATTCATAGACACAGAAGGTAGATGAGTATTGCTACACGCTGGAGGAGGGGAAATGGGGATTGATTGCTAATGGGTAGAGGATTTCTTTTTGGGGTAATGAAAGCACTCTAAAATTACATAGCAGTGATGGTTGTACAACTTGGTGAATATACGAAAAACCACTGAATTGTATGCTTTAAAAGTGGAAATTCTATGGTTTGTAAATCATATCTCAGTAAATCAGTTATTCCTTTAAAAGCCAACTCTAAGTCTAAGACATAAAAATAAGTACAATTAATATTTTTAATGTCGTAAATTATGTCCTGATGAGTATCCACCAGTCAATTCACTCAAAAATAATCCCATCATTGATGCAGACACAGCCCAAATCCCTCTAAGCCTTGTTCTCTATAGGCAGGAAACATTACCTGCTTTGTATTTCACAGCCATGTTAAGGCAGACAGTGATTCAAGAATATTTCTTCCAAGCTTCCCCTTAACCCTTAGCTGATACTGCATGCCCTATACCTGGCTCATTAGTGAGCATGTCAATACTCAGTGGAGAGTCCTTGGTCAATAAGTAATTATTATAGTTTTCCTAGGAGACCAACAGCCTCACTAGGTTCATGAGAATGTAAATTATATTATACATATATATATAATATATATTATATATACATGTATATATATTATATGTTACATATATAAATAGTAGAGAGATCACCTTATATATTTTAACTAAACCTATAATATTAAAATACATAAAAACAATAATAGTAAGACCATAAGTTCATCACCCTCACGAAATTGTTCTTATTTCTGCATGTATGTATATTGTCTTCTATGTGCTAACAGAATTTTTTATAGTTGCAATCATAATATAATAATGGGCCTTCTGTTTTTACTTAAACAATCCCCATGCATCTTTAGAATTACTATTATTTGCATGGTTTCATAACATACCCTTGTGCAAAGTGAAAATGCATAACCATATCCCTAATATTAATTATGGCAAAGTTAGACTGAACACCTTTAATACAGAGAAATACGTATGAATAAGGAAATACTAAATAGTTATATCTATTTAATATGTACATATGACTTATTTAACCTTGGCTACTTCATTAAGATAAATTTCTGCATGGTGGATGATTAGCTCTTACTACAAATTATCATATTTCCTTCCACAAGGTACCCAATTTATAGAGCCACTACAAGGAATGTGTACCAATTCTACTATAACATTGCTTATATTATATGGTATAATTTTTAAAAACATTCCAGTTGGCCTATTTTAGTTGTCCAGAGTTGTTTATTTCATGTATTTATTCCTGGAATGATGAACTCTTGCATTCTATTTATTCCCCTTTAATCAATTATTCATTCAGTATTTAAGACATATGTATTAGGTGTGTAATATAGGGAAATGTCCCTTTCCTTACAGAGTTTACAGTCTAGTGAAATGCATTCATATCTTCTTTATTTAGTCTTTGAAGATTGGATGTCTTCTTTATAAATATGAGTTTTTAAAAATATTGTATATATGAGCGCCTTTGGGGTTTTTTAATGGTGTAGAAATTTTAATAGTGCTGAAGCTATCCATCATCCCTTTACGATTTATTTTATTTCCTAAAAATGAAGTTGTTCCCCTGCCGTATATTGAATAAAGGTTCTAGTCTTTGTGAATTTTTATTATAAATTGACTTGATTTTTATATTTTTATTCCATATGGATTGATTTTGAAACATGATAAAGCAGGGCTTCATCTTAATTTTACTGAAATGTTATCCTGTTTCTGTAATACCCTCTATTAAACAAACCTTCCTTAACCTTTTTAAACACACGCACAGTTTGGCACATATATATTCACAACCTTATGTTGCTTTCTAGTCTGTTCTATTCATTGATATTCCCATTTTCATTGTAGCAAAATACTGTCGAGGGAATTGCTGGTTTATGGACTAAACCTGACAGCGCACATGATAAAAGGACATAGTCCCTGGATGCAAAATTAATAAGTAAGATGGTAAGTACATAATGAAGAGAAGAATCATAAAAACGGAGCAAGTTGGAGTCGGGAGTTAAGTGTGGTGAAATATTTGTATTAAAAAGTTAATCTTGGGGTGCCTGGGTGGCTCAGTCGTTAAGCGTCTGCCTTCTGCTCAGGTCATGATCCCAGGGTCCTGGGATCGAGCCCCGCATCGGTCTCCCTGCTCCGCGGGAAGCCTGCTTCTCCCGCTCTCACTCCCCCTGCTTGTGTCTCTCTCTGTCAAATAAATAAAATCTTTAAAAAAAAAAAAAAAGTTAATCTCGAAAAATGTGACTGCTACGTCTGTCCTGAAGTGACATTTCCTGTAACAGTGGGACACCATTCAGTAGACAGAAAACAGGACAATGGTGAATGTCAAGAAGGATTTAAGAGCTGGAGGCAGCAAGACAGTAACAGACGGGCTCACGCTGGGAAGAGGAAAAACAGAGTGGTCCCGATAGATATTGCAAAGCTTGCTGACTGAAGTCAGAAGCTAGATCAGCTGGGGCAGGGGGCCAGTGCTTGTCACTTTATTTGAATGCTATGGAAAGGCACGAGAAGGTTATTTAAGCAGAGTCTGGAGCCAGGCCGAGTTAGAAGGCTGGAAATTCAGGAGGCAACAGTGGAGCAGGCACAAGGGATTTTTACGTATGAAGAGACTAAAAAGGAATGCACATGGAGCAGTAATTGCTAAGAGGCAGGGAGGGAGGCAGGGAAGGCAGAAGCAAGGGCCAGATGGATGGATGCAGGTTAAGCTGGCCACACGCTGTTACATTTCTAAAAAAGAAAGATAAAAGATACTTAAAAGACTGTCTTGAACATTATCCTCCGAAGGAGCTGACCTATTTGAAGATATAAATGCAATTTAATTGTTACTTTACAAAGACCACACAGTATAAGAAATTAAATAATAACTGCGGTGATTTGTCCAAAGCTATAGAACCTGGGTCAGAGGTACTTGTGTTCATGTTTTTCCAAATATCTAAGGCCCTTAAACCTTCCCAGGCACAATGTTTTTCTACCTGCGTCCGTTGACCAAATACTCCCAGCAGGCTAGTTTCAGATGGCGCCACCATTGAAAATGCCACCACTATCTGTCCTTTCTGTTAGGTCTCAATTTTGCTTGTTACGCATTTACAGCTACATGCCTCGCAATTCTTAGCAACAGCATAACCCATAAACTGACAATGGTGAAGATGGTCCTCTAAGGAAAATATGAGAATACGGAAGTAATGAATGCTGGAGGAGAAGTCTGGAAAATAATGGACGTCGAGCAGGCAGCGAGGGGGGAAATAGCAGTCAGTCGCATCCTGAAAATTAACTCCGATTTAGGTTCGACACCATAAAAAGGCCCAAAGGGGCAGACAAAGGACTACAGTGGAATCTATCTTGAGGGTTCTCCTCCAACATGTCTCCCAGATCAATGGGAACGATTATTGTCATTAAACGTTAAAATATCAACAACTTGGTTCTTCTAGGGTAGAGCCAAACTTCTTCAACATGGCTCTTTTCCCCATAGCTCCATACACACCCTGGGCTATTTTACTAGGAAGACTGCATTCCTTTCAAAAATCCCCTGTGGAGCTATGTGACCTTTGGCTCTATCTGTGCCTCCAAGGATGGTCTGAATTTTTATGACATCAACTGCTGCACAACAAACCCTACTTCAAAATCTTAGAAGCTTTTTTTTTTTTTTAAATAAAAACGTTCGAATGGTGTCATGAAAATGATGACTTATCTGTGGTTGCCACCTCCTTCCCCAACAGTCTCCACCCAGATAAAAAGGCCATGAGTGTTTGAACGTGAAATGGCACACGGTTACTGACAGAGCCACCACTTGGTGACAGCCTCCATTTGGGGGGCACGGGTCATAGTTTACCAGGCCCTCAGTGGGTCTAGAAATGGTGACATTGCAGAATTGTCCCTGTTTGTGTCTTCCTGAATGGTCATTAAAATACGAGTGATTTGGGCTCCAAATCAGGAGCATACCAGCTTGTCTAGTACCTTACTGCCCTGGACGGCAGTGTTGACATTACCCGGGACCTTGTCAGAATTGCAGAATCTGCATTTTAACAGGATCCCCAGGGGACTTACATGCAGGTCCAAGTGTTAGAAGCACTGTATGGTAAAAAAAGATTTGCTGCTCTAGCACACACTCCTCCAAGATATTTCTTGGTATATAAACTAGAGCAGAAAATGTAGAGGGTATAAATGGATTTGGGCTAAAAAATCTTAAGGGTCATAGAAAAAAAATTCCCTCTTAACATGTAAACATCTCATTAGTGTAGCCAATATTAGGATATTTTTAGCATATGGTAACAGGCTGCTGATTTCCTCTTCACACTTTAAAATACCACCATATTGGGGAAATTACAACAGCAGTGGAAACTAAGGATATAAATCAATAATATTAATGATGTTTTTCAATCATTAGGAGGACTTAGTCCTAACCTCAAGGTAGATAGGTCATACTGAAACATGATGGCCAGTGAGCTCATATACGGGTTTCTTAAGAAAGCAACACAGCCATAAAAATTCATCATTACACTAGAGACCTAGTTCCTGAAAAGCTCTTCCTCCCTAAGGGAATTATGCCCTGGGAATTCTTCAGTCCGTCATTGTTGGATTGACTTTAGAGTCTATAACACCCAGTAATTCAACTTGGCCATGAAGTATTGAGTCCAACAATAGTGCATTGCCCCCTGTGTTGTCAGGTCATGAGTAAGTGGGACAATAAAAAGGAAGCAATCCACCTGGGAGACTGAACTTACCCGTGTTCTACCTCTAACAAAGCAGGAGCTACACGCTGATTCGAATTTTTCGGTAGTAAATACACAAGTTCATATTTAGAAAACCAGGTAATATGAACAAAAGTGACCTCCCTCAATAAAGTAATATTGAGCAGGAAAATGCCTTCTAGACATTACAAACTTAAATGCTAGGGGCTTGTGCATCTGTTTGATCTCCAGTGTACATCCTGAAAGAGAATTCTGACTGTATGTTGGTAGACAGTGAGAGAATCCAAATAGAACATGTGAGTCCTATCAGCTGGCACACATCAGACCGGAATCCATCTTCCTTGTTCAAAGTTCAGAAATCAGAAAAAAAGTATAGAAGATGTAGCTTTTGAAGATCAAAGAAGAATAGTATTGCTCCACATGGGCAGGGAAAAATTATTCTTTTTAAAAAAGATTTTATTTATTTATTTGTCAGAGAGAGAGTGAGCATAAGCAGGGGGAGCGGCAGGCAGAGGGAGAAACAGGTTCCCCGCTGAGCAGGGAGCCCAACACCGGACTCAGTCCCAGGACCCTGAGATCATGACCTGAGCCAAAGGCAGACGCTTAACTGACTGAGCCACCCAGGCGTCCCGGGAAAAATTATTCTTATTAGTATTGAGGAATCAGATAAAAATTTTAGAAAGCCCTTCTATTTTCAAAAACACAGAAGAAAATAACTTTAAAATTTAAGAAAAAAATGATTAAAAAAAGAATTCACTGAGGCATAAGGCTGCTATAAAAAGGCAAATAAGCAAGGACATGTAAGAAATGTAGAGAAAGGAATATGGCAGTAGCTAACTAAAATGCAACTCAGTGGCTGTGCAGAGCAGAGATGCCCTGAAGAACATGGAACTAGCAGGATGGCGCCAACTACAAAACAGAATTGGTAGGATCAAAGACCAACTAGAAGAGCTCCAGAAGGAAAAAGAGATGAAAATGATTAGACAAAAAGAGAGCAATGGATCACAGAGAGCAGAGATCCGAATCAGTTGGACAACTGTAAATAATAATCTGCGAAGTATTTATGCTTAAAAAACAGCTGAACTTCAAGAAGGGGGTCTGAGACATTCTTGCATGGTCCGGCCCCAATCACTCCCCCCACTTCTTCCAGCTCTGTAGGCACGGGGCTCTGCCAAGCAGGGGACATGCTGTGCTTCCAGGGAAAATGGTTCCATCCCTTTGGAATGGTGGTGACACCCATGCCCAATGGCACTGGGTTTTGTTTTTGTTTTTTTAAAGATTTTGTTTATTTATTTTAGAGAGAGAGAGAGAGAGCACGAACAGCAGGGAGAAGGAGAAGCAGACTCCCCGCTGTGCAGGGAGCCCAATGCAGGGCTCCATGCGGGGCTGGATCCCAGGACCCTGGGATCATCACCTGAGCTGAAGGCAGATGCTTAACCGACTGAGCCACCCAGGTGTCGCAGGCCAGTGGTGGTGACACCCATGCCCAAAGGCACTGCTGATGGAAGTGATGAAAGAAGTGATTGAATGAATTGGGAGGGGGGGAGCAGTAACTCTACTGCCGGAGGTTGAGGTCCTGACTGGAGCAAGCACATTCCTGCCCCAGGATTGGCTAGGACTGGGGAGTAGGAGCGAGGATTAGTGGCAAGGAACACATAGGAACTTTCTGGGATCATGAAAATGTTCTGAAACCAAAAATCACTGAACTGTACTCTTAGCATGGGTAAATTTTATGTGACATTTATTTACCAATAAAACTGTTTTTAAAGACTATGTTCAGAAAAGGAAAACTTTCTAGGATTAAAAAAATGTCTCAGTCGATAGGTCTAATGAACTCACCATGTACTTCGCAAAAATTAATTTAATATTGCTCAGTCTTCAGTTTGTCTTGGCAACAGTTTTATTTTCATGATAAAAATTGTGTAAGTGATATGATCTTATCCATGTGGGAAAAGAAAACCAGACAAACAGATCACTTGCATAAGAAAAATAATCACTGAACCTAAGCTTCACCTGTGAGAATGTAAATGTCATAATAAAAAGAAGAAATTTCTACACAATTCTAATAGGACAAGTTGAGCTCTCAAAATTATATGCCAACTGAGCCACCCAGGTGCTCCGAGTCTTTCCATTTTTAAGAGAAATTTGACATCTACATTTTTATATTTTAAAAAATTTCTGGGGCGCCTGGGTGGCTCAGTCGTTAACATCCGCCTTCGGCTCAGATCACGATCCTGGGGTCCTAGGATCCAGCCCCGCATCGGGCTCCCTGCTCAGCGGGAAGCCTGCTTCTCCATCTCCCACTCCCCCTGCTTGTGTTTCCTCTCTCACTGTCTCTCTGTCAAATAAATAAAATCTTTTTTTTATTAAAGATTTTATTTATTTGAGAGAGAGAGAATGAGAGACAGAGAGCATGAGAGGGAAGAGGGTCAGAGGGAGAAGCAGACCCCCCGCCAAGGAGGGAGCCCGATGTGGGACTCGATCCCGTGACTCCAGGATCATGACCTGAGCCGAAGGCAGTCGCCCAATCAACTGAGCAACCCAGGCGCCCTCAAATAAATAAAATCTTAAAAAACAAAACAAAACGTGTTTCTGCATCTGAAAACGAAGGGTTTTGTCCAGAATCCGTGGCTCCCATGCTATTTTACACTACACAAGTCTTTCTTCAAGTTAAATTCTCCACAGAACGCAAGAATATGAAACAGAGAGAACTAGATTATATTTCAAATCCCTGTGATTTTAGGACCCTAAATAAGAGTTGGCCGAGTTATGATCTGGGATCTAGGTGGTCAGCATATTTAATGCCAATTTAACTCATTTGGTTAGCTCAACTGAACATGCATTAAGTAACTGTGACGGATGGACACTGTGCCCAAGTCATGATCTGTGCCTTTATGGATATGGGCTCACACAGCTGTCATTCACACATACTCCCTTCAGGGCCAAGGAGGCTGCAGAACATCCTGCTCCTGCCCCTGGAGGAGGAAGAGGGGAAGATGTCAGCCAGGGGGACATTTCTGCTGTGCCGTATAGGCTGGGCTGAATTTTTCCAAGCAGAGATAGGACTGGTGGTGGGTACCTAGAATAGTATGAGGAAACACACATGGGTAAGAAAGTATATGGCACACGCAGACAAAATGAGACAGCTGGTACACAAAAGGAAACTGCCCCCAGAAATGAAGCCTTAAGTTATTTACTGGAGAGCAATTGAGTTACACTAATCAGTTACTTTCTTAGAGTATCTGGCATGGCGGAGGAGAAAAACCAGGGCTTGGATTGGCGTGATTGCAAATCCTAGTTTACATGTATAAATCACTTATTCAATTACGCTCTTTAAATTAGAATCACAAGGATAATTTTACCTTAATAATCCAAGTCCCCTTAAATTTTATAAATACTTAAAACACAAATATGTACAGATTTTTATACAAGATATTAATAATATGGGTTTGATTCTCATCAATATTTCTAGTCTTAATTTCTAGGATTACAACCTGTGAACTCATAAAGAAGACAATTTAAATCACCCCAAACAATTTTGAGGCTACTTTTTCAAGCAATTTTGGGGGCTGTCTCCTCAGTTTGCTAAAAATCCCTAACAACCAGAATGATTGGCTGGAATGTAGGCTGAATTTTTATTCAAAATTCAGGTGACACAGAGCCTTATTTATACCCTTAACAAGGATTATAAAATTTATTATAGGAGCTAATCAAACATTCCACATCAGTGGGGTGAAGTGAGAACATGATATAGTTTTCAAGTCAGATTTGAGCCTATAAACCCCATCTGGGGTTACTATACCACTAGAGAGAATTCTGGGTTAATTTCACTCAATATACCACATTTTTAAGACATACTGTATTTTTTAATATGTATTAAATATGATTCTCTATTTTTCTAGTTACCTGAAGAGACCTTAGAACTTGAGGGAAACCTGAATCCTTTTCATCTTCTTCCTGCCTGGCAGGGCCCCAAAGTTTTATTCAATATTAAAAAGGCAGCTAATTGGATTCTCTATCTTTTAAGCCTGTCTCATCACAACTGCTAACGTGGGCCTAGCATATTTTGTTGTGCAATAAATAATAGATCCAAAGAAGACTGTTAAGCATAATATTGAAAGGGATCTCGTGTAACTTCAAAATACCCACAGTTCAGTAAGATTAAAAATAAGAAAGGAAGAAAGTAGGAATAAACAGAAAAATAGGGCAAGAAAAATAAAATGAAACCAAATTTTAAGTTAGTTTACAAAATATAAGTCATAACATCCTATGTCCTATGAAGATGTCTAATTTCAAAAATTTGAATCTAGATTTCCTAGCAAGGAATTTCCAAGGCAAAGCAGAAAGCATAACCATACCTCCCTTCCATAAAGTAAACACAAATAAGCTACTCAGAGCAGTGACAAAGATCCCTAAGTCCAAGTTTTTTGAGAAATTTATTTTATGGGTACTCATAAAGAGTCCAATTGATAATGTAGCTATAAAGAATGCTCTGCCCTAAAGTTTAATAATCCATGATATGTGAAGTGAACAACTGAAGTGCTAAAAAAACGAAAAAAAAAATAGAATTCTTGAAGGTGACACTCCTCAGGGAGCCATATGGTGGCTCATAAGTTAAATCCCCGAAGACATTCATATACAAATGCAAGACAACTGCTTTTTTGTAAGAGCCCTCAAAGTATGCCAAGTATATGAGCAATCACCGGCAATTCAGTTAATCTCTGTGCACCTCAGTAATGGTCAACTTGAAAAAGGGAAGATGACTGGCCAGTGAAACAGCCTAGATAATCCCTAAGGGTCCTTTTAGCTCTGAAAAAAAAATGTTTGTGATTCTTTTTATTGTTATTATTGAGGTGTAATTAACATACAATGTTCTATTTGTTTCAGGTGTAGGACATAGTGATTCAACAATTCCACACATTACTCAGGGCTCACTGTAAGTAGAGTCATCATCTGTCACCATGTAACATTACTGCAATATTATTGACAGTATTCCCTATGTTGTACTTCTCATCTCTGTGACTTATTTATTCTATAAGTGGAAATTTGTGCCCCTTAATCCCCTTCATCTATTTCACCCATCCGCCCACACACCTTCCCAGTTCCCTGTATTTAAGAATCTGTTTGTTTATTCATTTGTTTTGTTTTTTAGATTCCACATAAAAGTGAGATGGTTTTTGTCCTTCTCTGACTTATTTCACTTGACAAAACACCTTCTAGGTCCATTTATGTCACGGCAAATGGCAAGATTTCATTCTTTTTTACGGCTGAGTAACGTGATTCTTGGTGAAATTTTTTTACTGAGCCCCTACTATGTGCTATGTCCCTGGATTAAAAAGAATTCTAAACACACACACATACATGCATGCGCCCTTTTGAGTATTTCATAATTTTGCTTTTCTGGAGAGTAGATTTGCTGCTATTTGCCTGTTATTATAGCAGGAAGGAATCCAATATTTGCACACCAATTGATCCATGAATGTCAACAGAGAGCAGGCACCTTCTGTCCTCCTAAATTGTTAATCTGTGAACTCAGATGAAGGTTAGAAACTCTCACTGAATATTTAAAATTCCTTTTGAATGTTTCTGTCAGACTGAAATTTTCAAACAAATATGTAAATGGTACATATGCTAAATGAGGCACTCAGCACCCCACTGTTTTAAAGCCTTTGTATTTGAAATCCCAGGAATCTTTCCCACCATTAAAAGAACCCTTAAGTGAAGACACAACTAAAATGTTGGGCTCTTGAAAACTTGGGGATAAAACTGTGCAGAAAAGACAAAGCCCCTAGCAATTGGTAGAAAATAAAAGAAGTAAGACCAACAACAACAATCTTAAGAAGAATTTTAAAAGGTAATAGTAAATCTTCAAGGTATTTTACAATATCATTATGCTTCAAACCTCCCAGATGACACAAATATTTAACTTTATGCATATATCATGTATAATACCATATATATGTACGTATGTGCATGTGTATTTTTCCCATAATATTTGGGGAATATCTGTAAATCTGGCTTAGAACATTTTGCAATCCCATTCTTTCTACCTCAAAAGAAGAAAACTATCTAACAAAATGAAAAGCATATTCCAGATCATTTTTACAGTTGCAGGAGCCTGTCTGCAAATGAAGCATGCTTTAGGTGTGTTGTCTTTTTTTTTTTTTTCCTGCAAATGAAGCATGCTTTAGGTGTGTTGTCTTGGTGATCCCAATGTTACTCACGGTGTTGCTGCTAATGACATGATTTTCCAAAGACATGAGCAACTCTTGGTAAATTTCCAAACAAAACAAAGCACACCTTTTCCTCAATAAACATGGTAGCTGCATTTCTGAGAAATTCAGCACATATTAAAACTGTGCAAAAATTATTTTCAGTGTATATGTAAAATACTCTATGCTCAGATAATTATAAAGTGCTTTTTTACCTGCATGAATGTCCAATCAGACATTAAAATATCATGGGGGATATGTGTTATGAGCTGAGGTGTGATTCCCAAAACTACATTTTGAAGCCCCATCCCCAGTGCCTCAGAATGTGACCTTATTTGGGAATAGGTTCATTGCAGATATAATTAGTGAAGATGAAGTTGAACTGGTGTAGGGTGAGCCCATAATCCCATATGACTGGTGTCCTAATAAAAAAGGGGTAATTTGGACACAGAGAAATGCACACAAGGAAGACGTCTTGTGAAGATGAAGGCAGAGGTGGGGTGATGCTTTACAAGCCAAGGAACATCAAAGATTGCCCCAAACTAGTAAAGCAGGAAAGAGGTATGAGACAATCTCCCTCCTGGGCCTCAGAAAAACCAAGCCTGATAACACCTTGATCTCAGACTTCTAGATTCCAGAACTGTGAGACGAGAAATTTCTGTGCTTTAAAGCACTCAGTTTGTGGTACTTTGTTATGACAGACCCCCCCAACTAATACAACATGGATCTGTGAGCTGCCTCAAAGGATATCTTTTCATACTATTTTCGCTTTTTACACCAAGTGAACGTAGTACCCATTCAACAGATTATATTTTTTGGAGTCTCATGCCAAAGAGATAATGTTTTATGGGGAGTGAGGGGAAAGGGAGGGAGAAAGCCATCAGAACCCACTCCATACAATTCCTCTTGGGAGAAAAAGCGTCACGCATGCGGCCAGTACTGATACCTGAAGAACATCCCTGCAGCGCTGGAAAAGTCACTTCAGCCTTTGGTCTGACCTGGCCTGGCCAACCTGGTGGCAGCGGTGCAGAGAGAGTGAGCAGGGCCAGCAGGCAGCCACTAGCCACTAGCCAGTCAGCTTCTAGGATGCAGCAGTCTGTGATCTGGACCTGCTTCCCTGGGAGTTAAAAAAATAATAATAAATAAAACCAGAGATTGTAAGGAGCTCCCCTTTGATAACACACTCAGGATAAGGCCCATTCCAGGGTGTTCTCTCTTGTGCCATAAAGGTTACTGAGCACCAACATGTGCTAGGCACCCTGAGGTGCCCGTGGAGATATAATCACACAGATAGGTGCCTGTTCTCAGGCTGCTCAGCTGGAGGAGGCAGACCTTAATTGGAGGGTCATGTGTGAAAGGTAACCAGCAACACTAATCAGTGCTCAAGTACAAGATACTGGAAGATTGTATGAGGGGTTGCATCAAAAACTAATGATGTAATGTATGGTGATTAACATAACAATAAAAAATTAAAAAAAAAAAAAAAGATTGTATGAGGGGTAACATTGGAGTTAGAGAAGCCTTCTCCGGGGAAGAGACATTTGCACTGATGTGGGAATCCACATGGAAGGGGGAAGGGAAGGAGCTTGGCACAGGGAAGAGAAGAAGGGCTGGTGTGACCGGCAGTTACACAGTGGGGGTGTGGGGTGACCCAAGATGAGGTGGCAAGGAGTCACACTATGCGTGACCTTGTGGCCTGGGATGAGTGTTGGAACCCAGTGATTTTAAGCAAGGATCAGTCTTGAGTTTTACAAAAAGATCTCTCCGGCCGCCTCATGGAGATGTGATAGGTCACTGTTAACACCCCCCTTTCTCTACAGGGCAAAATGATTTCCAACAACAATTACTGTTTTCTGGAGTTGTTTAGGTTTAGTGCAATATCTTTAAATGTACTTTCATTTTAAAAACATTATCTAAAATCAGCAAATCACTTCGTGTATGAACAAAAAAAGCGCACATATCAAACTTTTGCTGTTGAAAATTTTAAACATATAAACTCTCTACGTGGTTACATGGAATAATAGAACTAAAGTAAGTCAAGTTCTCTTTATAATCACTGTGCTACAATTGTGTAATTTGGATCTGCTGTATAAATGCTTGAATGTGAAGCTCCAGAAGATACAAACCGCCACAAAAGTGAGCTCCTCTGATTCTGAATCATCATAAACCTAACCTTCAAAAATGTGGATTGATGAGGCCATGTGTGTCGGGGGCCTAGGGCTCAGGGATCCATTTCCACATAGAAGACAATGTTTATTAAAGGGTAAGTGTTCAAATGGACTCATTTAAGGCTTATATATTAATTATTAGTATTCCACAGCAACTGCTGCAATTGTATAGATCTTAGATCATCAGAAGGTTTTCTTTTCCAGCAATTAATACTTCATTGCTGAAACCATTCAGAATTGCCTGTGCATGGTGTTAGTAAAGACCAGACTGACTTTTAGTAGGTTTTCTTATTGTTTTTAAACTCTTTACAGTCAATGCACCTCCTTCCTGATTGCACCCCGGGCACATCTCCACCCTCTGCCCGCCAGCCCTGAGGACCCCACTGGTGTGGAGAATGCACTGAAGGAGAGCAAGGTATTTGGAGGAGGCCAGTAGGAGGGCAGCCCATGGCAGAGAAAGTGAAGGCTTGCTAGGGCTTTGTGACTGATTGGACATTCAGGTGGGGACAGGAATGAGGCCACGTTACCTCCCAGGGTTCTGCTGGGACACCCAGGGGACTCATTGGTATGTAGATGGGAACTGATGCCACAAGGATGGCCTGGGGAGAGAGGATTGCACAGCAGTGCTAAACCTTGATGAACTCTAACATGGAGAAGGGAGTATGTTGGCCAATATTATTTCCATTTTGTAACTGGAAAACCAAGGCACTGAGCGATTACATCACTTTTCCAAAAGCAAGTTAAGAGAGATACCAGGGTTGATTTTTGGTCTCATCATGCGCACCCAGTCACTTGGTCAAACTGTGTTTTAAGAAAGAACCATATTTGGGAGATGTTGAAACGAAACACAGGGTCTGTCACTCTGCCATGCCCGGGAAGAAGTGCCTACAGATGTTATCAGTCTCTGGCACAGCTGGAACTTAGACCTGAAGAGGACACGGTATGAAGGGAGCAACGTGGACTTTCTTTGCTCTGGAAATAGATTTGTTTTATGTGAAACATGGTTTCAGGAAGTCCAGGAAGGCTTCCAGAGACGTAGAAGAAAGCCTGGAGAGCATGGCATCACCAGAACCAAGAGGGCATTTCAAGGAGAGAGACCTCTTCTGATATCCCTGGCACCTAAGCATGGGGTCTTCACTTGTGGTAGGGGCTCAATACTTGCAAGATGGCAGGAAATCAGATAGACTAGAAGTCACACCAGGCTAGTGATCAATTCCCTGGATCTAGATCCAGCTCTAGGAAAACTAAATGTGCAGCCTTAATCAAATAATTGAACTCATCTCAGATGGGACCACTTCCAGTATAATTAACATATTGCTCTCCATTCATCAGACTGAATCATGAATTCAAAAAGCAGAGCTGGAAGGGGCCTTAGAGACCATCTCCCTTCTTTGAGCCTTTCAATCTAAGGAAGCGCAGGCTAAGAAAGAGCCTATGCTTTGTAAAGCTGTATCAGGATTCAATCCCACATCCTGCCCCTCCTACGTTACTCTTCCATCTTACAGGTCCATTTTCTTTCTTCATGTGTGGAAGAAAATGAAGAAAGCCACTAGATTCTCTGAATACCTTTGTGTACACGTACACACATACACACACACACACTGAAAATTGTAACTGAGGCCTAACTCAGAAACCCTACAATTTTTTTCCCATCAATCTCTCCAACCTCTTGTACAGTATTAAGAGGCCAGCCGTAACAAAGAGATAAATAAAACTTCAGGCACTGTTGACAAGACTAAATTTTGCTGACCACATACACCACTTCTACGGCAGTTAGCGACATTGCGTTCAATAAAGTGAGCATACCACTGGAGAATTTGGAAGACCAATGTTTTCTACTCTGACCTAATGAAATATTTATTCTGTGCTGCTTGATTTTGCCATAAAGAATACCTTCAGAAAATTGTTTTTGCAGAGAGTTCTGTGTAACATAAAATATATAGTTGACCCTTGAATAACACAGGTTTGAACTACATGGGTCCACTTACATGCAGATTTTTTTTAATAAATACAGTACACGACTAAATGTGTTTTCCCTTCCTTAGGATTTTTTAATAACATTTTTTCTCTAGCTTACTTTATTGTAAGAATACTGTACATAAAACATATAATGTACACAACATGTGTTAATCAACTGTTTATGTTATCAGTAAGGCTTTTGGTCAATAGTAGGCTACTAGGAGCTTGGGGGAGTCAAATTACACAGATACTTTACTGCACGAGGGGTCAGCACTCCTCACCCCCACGTCGGTCAAAGGTCAATTGGAGTAGAAATTAGAAATAGGTTTGATCAATTCCAACTCAACTGCTATGACTCTAGTGAAGACATAGGTTAGCAGGTCTCATCAATTCTCTCTTATTACTGCTTATAAGAAATTTGCTGTTCTCTGCACATTCAAGGGAACCCACTATTTACCTTAAATGTTCCAAGGAACTACAAAATTGTCCCTGAAGACCATCTCTAGTGCTATGGAAACTGCAGAGAATGTTTATGTCAACTGCAAGTCGCAAGGGGGACTTTCATCTTGTTTCTCCATCATGGGGGCCCTGAGGTGCCTTCTATACTTTCCCTGGAGTGACGGTGGCCTTTCTTCTCCAACCTAGTAATCAGCTACCTGTCTAAAGCTCTCAAATTCCACCCCGTGCCATAGAGTTCTCATACCACACCCATTGTATGAGGCTGTTTCATGGTATTTTATTTTGATTTTATCTTCTAGTCCTCAGTACCAGGGGGCCTTAAGGGAAATAAAAAGATAAAACTTCAAAAGCAACACCTAAAAAAAAAGGAAAAAAAAGCAGCACCTGACCATATAGTAAAGAGTCTGTGGCACATTCCCAGGCAAGTATGATAGACCCAGGTGTGTCACCCATGGTCATGGAATACCATTTCAGTGAGCCCAGGGCCTCACCCTGACACCTGCTTAGTGCCCAGCAGTTGTCAGATAACCTTTCCACAGCTCCTAAGGAAGGCTGCATAGAATAGTGGAGAATGCACAGGATACAGAGCCAGAATGCCTGGATTAAAGTCCTGGCTTTGCTATTTATTACTGTGTGACCTTTTAAGAGTTGCTTAATCTCTCTGGGCTTCAGCAAATATGGACACTGGATGGTTTGGTGGGTAAAGAGTAGGCAACATAACAGCCCACATCCTGGTCTACATTCTGCCACTTGCCAGCTCTCAGTCAATATGGCCTCAAATGCCTTAGTTATAAAACAAGAACAATAATATCTTCCCTGTTTGCACAGTGTTGCTGTTATGAGAAAAGGAGAGATGAGATGTAGAAAGCCCTGTGAACTCCACCGTCTTCCAAGATCGAGGGAACACCCCTCTTGGGCCTCCTTACCTTATCCATTTGCCTGTTAAGATCTCATTTAAAAGTTCACACCTTTCTAGAACCCTTTCTCCCCAGCACTGGAAGTACCACCCACAGTCCTATGTTCAGTAGTGTGACTGCAGATGGGCCAGGAGCTCCAGAACACTGGGTCTCTGCTGCCTTAGAGCCTGAATGAGAAAACTCACAGCTGGACAGAAAGCTGATCTCCTCCCCCTTCCTGGCCCTCACTCCCTGGGTACACAGGATTGCCTTTGAAATACTAAAATAATCAGGAGCTTTCAAAGCACAAAAAGTTGGAGCATGATTTCTACAAGTTCTTGATCAAGGTTGGCCATCCTTCTTTCTACCCCATGGCAATTCCCTTGCTCACAATCTGATTTTTTTTTTTTAAGCCTGCCTTTTCCTTTCTCCACACCAGCATACACCTTTCCTCCTGCTTGTTTTTTAAAAAACAATGTTTGGGGCGCCTGGGTGGCTCAGTCGTTAAGCATCTGCCTTCGGCTCAGGTCATGATCCCAGGGTCCTGGGATCGAGCCCCGCATCGGGCTCCCTGTTCAGTGGGAAGCCTGCTTCTTCCTCTCCCACTCCCCTTGCTTGTGTTCCCTTTCTTGCTATCTCTCTGTCAAATAAATAAAAATCAAGTGTTTAAAAAAAAACAATGTTTACATTCATAGACTTAATAAAGTGTTCTACATAGGTGAAATTACAAATACTATATTTTAGGTTCTCAACTCTCTAAGGAAGTAATGGCAGAAGGTGTTTTTATCCCTGTTTTAGAATTTAAAAAATAAAAATAAAAAGGCAAGAGTCAGAAAGGCTGGGTGATGTACTCCAAGGCCACATAGACAGCATGTGGCCAAGCCTGGCCCCACACGCCAGCCTGCTGACTCAAGGTCAACATTCTAACTATTACCCCTTGTGGGTTCTGTAAGAAATACAAGAGATACAGCCAAGAAGGAACATTCTAGCCACTTATAACAAACAGATAGCCTGAATCCAGAAGCAAACCAGAAAGTTAAAAAAGGAAAAGGTCATTGACTCCAAGAATAACAGGCAGTATTTTGGGGTCATTTAGTCTCTTGTCTAGAGTCATGTTCAGAGAGCCAAAAACACACCTCAGAGGCCTTCGGATTCCTGGATGCTGCTGTGCCTCTTCTTCTCTCTGTGGTACCGGGATTCCATACATTTGCTTCAGATATGGGACTTCTTCCAGTGAAAAATGCAAACACGTGCCTCCATTTTCCTTTTAGAACTAGGATGGGGTGGGGGTAGAAATATTTAAAAGTACCAATGAGAATATTCTGGAAGAAAAATATATATATATATGATTTTCTCCACTTTTTGCATTCGCTTCAACAGGCATACAGACGGAGCGAGCTTGGCGCTTGGATTATCAACCCACTTCCAGCAAAGTTTGGCCTCAGAAATTTCAGGGCAGTAGTGTGGTGCATTGAAAAGAGCCCCAACTCTGTAGCCAGCAACCTTGAGTTTCCATCCCAGAATCAGCTGCTTAATAGCTACGTGGCCCTGGGATGCATTTACCCTGCCTGGAAACATGGGAGTATCTTTTGGAAAGTTATAGCCAGTATCACAAACTTATGACTCATGGGCTTTATTGGGTCCACAGACATAATTTCCTTGGCTCCCAAAATTGTAAAATGTATCTTACAGGTTCCCTTCGAGGAGGCCTGCCTTCTCCTGTTTAACACACTCTATTCTTCCCTCTGGTCTTACACTGACCTGCATTTGGGTCTGTATTCTGTGCCCTGGCCCATGGACCTCTTCTTCAGGAGTCCCGTGAGGGTGTAAAAGGCAGACCCTGAGTGAATACTTTGAGCGCTCTTTGCAACCTGAGAAGTGACATTTTGCAATTTGAGTTTCAACTTCCAGTGTCTGTTGCTGTCCCTTCCACTTCTCCCCCTTTCCCATGATCCATCATGGGAATAGTCCTTGGGCCTCTCTCCCCTTTCTTATGACCCTTATTCTTATGACCCTTATTCTCATTGGTGACCCCGTCCAATCTCATGGCTTCAAATAAGATCCACATACTGATGATTCCCAACTGTGTAGATTCCCCAATGTGTTCCAGAACGGACATATCAGGAACCCCAGGCTCATTTATCTAACTATATGCATGACTGTCTCCACTTGACTATCTAATAGTGAGATAATCACACATTTGTTTCTGTAGAACCTTCCTGGTTTGCATAGGACAGTCCTGGATTGTGCCTATGGTCCCAGCAGCATCCCATCTGATTTAGCATGTGTCCTGGATTTTTCATTTTTTTTAAAGATTTTATTTATTTATTTGAGGGAGAGAGAGCATGAGCAGGGTGAGGAGCAGAGCGAGAGGGAGGAGAGGCTCCCCGCTGAGCAGGGAGCCTAATGCCAGACTCGATCCCAGGACCCTGAGGTCATGACCTGAGCCCAAGGCAGACGGTTAACTGAGCCACCCAGGCACCCCTGGATTTTTCGTTTTTAATGAAATATTATCATTATTATTTTAATTACAATGAGCTGGGATGGGTTTGTGAGGTCTCCACTTTGTACTTCCAACTCCTGCCATGGTCTTGTCTAGTAATATGGAAGATGCATGGGCAGTAAACAAAGTTTTCATGTTAACGTGGTTATATTTAAAATAACCCATCTCTCTTTTCCCAACCACTTCAAGATGAAACCTAATCCTCCCTCTCAAATACAGCACTAAGGACACTTACTGCTTTAAAGAAAGTCTGGATAGAAGAGATGGCTAACTCAGGGGCACCTGGGTGGCTCAATCGGTTAAGCATCCAACTCTTGATTTCAGCTCAGCTCATGATCTCAGGGTTGTTAAGATTGAGCCCCATATCTGGCTCTGTGCTGGGCGTGGAGCCCCTCCCCACCTCAATCAATCAATCAATCAATCATATAAGAGTTGGCTAACTCCTGGTATCAGGTGGTAGAGGAAAAATATTGAAAGCCCCTGCTGCAACCAGCCACTTGGTGCACAAGCCAGTTTTGCTCTGGATGCTACCATGGCCTGCAAAATGTGTGAAGGCACAGGCTGCCAGTCAGTGAGGTCAGGGGCCAGTGCAGGAATTACAAGTCAGGTGCACATAAAAAATATGCAGGAAATAGAGTGAGCACAGGCCTGCGAGTAGATTAGTCTTAGTAGGTTAGTGAACTTTGTTACAGAGGTCTTATCATTTATAGCATGGTATTAATCTATAACTACCTATTTATTTTGTTGTTTGAGAACAACAATTTCTGAGTTTTTATTTTTGCAATAAATCCTTTCAGCAGCAATGAGCTGAAAAAGAAATGAAAGTGAATGTGTAAAGAAAAAGTAAGCAGACGAGCTTACCTGCCTAAGAAAAATTGATAATCAAAGTGTAATTTACACAAAATGTTGACATTTGCCAGGCTGTGGTGACATCAGTGACTACCTGAAAACCAGATACACATCTACTGAAGAAGCCTTAGCACTTAATTTAAAATCGGCTCAACAGTGATTGCAAGAAAGCTGTGCCCAGAGATGATTCAGCAGATGCAACTGCGAAAGGTATATTTAAATATTGTTCTGGGAAACATGAATTTTCATATCAATTAAATGACTCTCTTCAAAATTAATTTAGTTTATTTTTGATTCTAAGTTTTCTTGTACATGTAGGAAAATTGAAGTGACAACAGTTAATGATGCCAGTTTTATCTCAATATAATCAGATACTAAAAATAGACAATCATTTAAGGTAATTTTTTTAAAAGACTTTATTTATTTATTTGAGAGAGAGAGAGAAAGAGAGCATGATGAACAGGGGAGAAGCAGAGGGAGAAGCAGACTCCCCACTGAGCAGGGAGCCCAATGCGGGGCTCCATCCCAGGACCCCGGGATCATTACTTGAGCCGAAGGCAGACGCTTAACCGACTGAGCCACCCAGGTGCCCCTAAGGTAATTTTAATAAGGGTTAGATTTTGTTTTTTTACCCACTTAATGGAATCAAAATAAAGCTTTTGGAAAAGCAGTCTGACTAGAGTGAAACATCTTACATTTTGTGAATGTTGTTGTAAATGAATTCAAAAAATCAACGCTGAAGATAAAATTATTTTTGCAGTGATAATATAAATGCAAATTTTGGTAAAGCATAGTGTTGTGGTAAAAAAAAAACAGTTTTTTTTTTTTACTAAACTAAGAATCTCATGAGGCAGAAATGTACTAGGAAGTGATCGTATGCACACGTTAGAAATGATCTGTGACATCTTCTAATCAAAATAGACTCTCTAGTTGCCAAAACTTACAAATACTAAATATACAATATTTAAAAATATTTATAAGTACTTACAAATATTAAATGGAAATTGTTATAAATATTTACAAATATATCTAATATTTGTAAGTAATAAACTGTGTGAAGCAGAAGTTAAAATTTATATGCAAGGCAAAAATATGCTTTCCGAGTGGCTCAGTTGTTAAGCGTCTGCCTTCAGCTCAGGTCATGATCCCGGGGTCCTGGGATCAAGCCCCTCATCGGGCTCCCTGCTCAGTGGGGAGTTTGCTTCTCTCTCCCCCTCTGTTGCTTTCTCTCACTTTCTCTCTCATAAATGAATAAATAAAATATTTTTAAAAATTAAAAAAAAATATGCTTTCTCTCTTCGATGCATACCCTCAAGCAAATTTTAGAAAAGTCTGAGCCATTTAAAAGTGCTTTGTAGGGGCACCTGGGTGGCTCAGTCGTTAAGCATCTGCCTTCGGCTCAGGTCATGATCCCAGGTCTTGGGATCGAACCTCACATTGGTCTCCCTGATCCACGGGAAGCCTGCTTCTCCCTCTCCCACTCCCCCTGCTTGTGTTCCCTCTCTTGCTCTCTCTCTCTCTGTCAAATAAATAAATAAAATCTTTTAAAAAAATAAATTAAAAAAAGGTGCTTTGTAAATTAACCTTAAATGTTCTACACTCATAGAACATTTTATAAATAAGTCCTCTAAATTGTTGGTACCTCTTGTTCTGCATCACTTGAAAATTTTTAGTAAAATATTCAATGAATGGAGTATCAAAAATTTCAGCTTTTGCAATTTGCTTTTAAAAGTTTCAGTGATAAAAGCTAATGCTTAAAGGCAGAAGTTTACTGAAATGTATTCTATAAAAGCAAGGGAGGAACTGAAAAAATTAAATAATCAGATTTCACGTGGGAAACAAAATTTAGCTGATGTATAGCAAGGCTCTTTTGATGGAGCTTCTATTTTTAATTGTATAATTTTATATTCTACATTGAAATGAAACAGAATTGAGAAAATACAAAAATTTTCACCATTTATATTTGGAAAAACATCAAAAATAATCATAAACAACTTATTTGATGAATTTTATCTTATAAAGATATTTGTTGAATAAACACAAATCTTATGAAAACATTGTGGCTGCTATATTTACAAATTTTAATACAGAAAAATTAGAATTCAGACCGTCATTCACTCTAGAGGATTTACCCTGAGCTTACTAGATACCCAGACACCTATAAAGAGCATCAGTTTAAAATATGATGGCCTAGAGATGAAAATCAACTGAAAGTATCAGTAATTTTAAAATTGTAACCATAGAATGCAACCCCTTTCTCAAACAAAAACTAAGGAAGTTTGTTGCCAGAAGATTTGCCTTGACAGATATGTTAAAAGAAGTTCTTTAGAGAGCAGAAAATTATATAGATCAGAAATTCAGATCTACATAAAGAAAAGAAGAGCATCAGAGAAAGAATAAGTGAAGGTAAAATAAAACTTGTGTTTTTCTTATTTTTAATTGTTCTAACACATTAGAGTTTGTTCAAAACATTAAGAGCAACAATGTACTTGATTATGTAGGCATATGTATATGAAATGAATGGCAGCAATGACAAATGGCACAGGAAGGAAGAATTAGAATTACTTTGTTATTACTGTAATGTACTCACACTACCTGTGAAGCAGCACAGTGTTATTTGAATGTGGACTTGGATTAGTTGTAAATGTATATTGCAAACCCTAAGGCAACCACAAAAAAAAAAAAACTTTTTTTTTTTTTAAAGTACAACTAATATGCTTAGGAGAAAAATGAAATCATATAAAATACTCAACAAAAAACACAAAAGACAGAAAACAGAGTGGAAGACAAAAATAGGTACAAAGAACTAGGACAACAAATAGAAAATAGTAAAAATGTGGTAAATATTAATCCAACTATATCACTTGCAACAGTGCAAATGTACCAGTTAAAAGACAGAGATTGTCATAATGGATCAAAATACAAGACGCAATGATATACTGTCTACAAGAAACCCACTCTAAGTATAAAGACACCTATAGATTAAAAGTAAATGAATGGAGAAAGATATACTATGATAACACTAATCGAAAGAAAGCAGGAGTAGTTATACTATTTTCAGAAAGACTTTAGAGAAAGGAACATTCTCAGGGATAAAGAGGGGTATTACATAATTATGAAAGGGTCAATTTTCCAAGAAGACCTAATAATCCTTAACACATATGTGCCTAACAACAGAGCACCAAGTTTCTGAGGCAAAAACTGATAGAATTGCAAGGAGAAGCAGATGAATCCACTATTCTAGTTGGAGACTTCAACAACCCTCTCTCAGAAATGGATAGATCCTGCAGCTAGAAAATCACTAAATACACAGTTGAACTCAACACCACCATCAATCAACTGTACATAATGGACATCCATAGACTATGTCATCCAACATCAGCAGAATACATATTCTTCTCAAGCTCACATGGAATATTAACCAACACAGACCACACTCTGGGCCATTAAATACATCTTAACAAATAAATTTAAAAGAATAGAAATCATACGGGGCACCTGGGTGGCTCAGTCATTGAGCGTCTGCCTTCAGCTCAGGTCATGGTCCCAGGTCCTGGGATTGAGCCCCGCATCAGGCTCCCTGCTCTGCGGGAAGCCTGCTTCTCCCTCTCCCGCTCCCCCTGCTTGTGTTCCCTCTCTCGCTGTGTCTCTCTCTCTGTTAAATAAATAAATAAAATCTTTTTTAAAAAAAGATATCATACAATGTTCTCATATCATAAGGAAATTAAACTAGAAATTAATAACAGAAAAATAGCTCGAAAAATTTCCAAATGCTTGGAAATTTAAAAATACACTCCTAAATAACATACTCAGAATAGCCAATATGATATTAAAGGAGAACAAGGTTGGATGACTGATACTGCCCAACTTCAAGTCTCACTATTAATCTACAGTAATTAAGATAGTGTGCTAATGGTGAAATAATAGACAAACAGATCCCTGGAAAAGAATAGAGAGCCCAGCAATAGACCTCCATAAATATAGTCAACTGATCTTTTTTAAAAAGGGACAAAGGCAATACAAAAAGAGCAAAGAAAGTTTGTTCATAAAATGATGCTGGAACAATTGGACAGCCACATAAAAACGAAAATGAATGTAGATATAGACTTTACACCATTCACAAAAATTAACACAGTATGGATCACAAATTGAAATGTAACATGCCAAAGTATAAAGCTTCTAGAAGATAACTTAGGAGAAAAACTAGATGACCTTTAGTGTGGTTTTGCCTTTATAGATACAATGCCAAAGATAGGATCCATGAAATACATAATTGATAAGTTGTATTTCATCAAAATTTAAAACTTCTGCTCTGCAAAAGACATATCAAAAGAATTAGAAGACAAGCCACAGACTGGGAGAAAATATTTGCAAAAGATACATCTGATAGAGGTCTGTTATCCAAAACATACAAAGAATTCTTAAAACTCAACAATAAGAAAACAAGCATCACCATTAAAAAATGGGTCAAAGACCTTCACAGGCACCTCACAGCAAAGAAGATATACAGATAACAAGCATATGAAAAAAAAATTCTCTACACGGTAAGTCATCAGGGAAATGAAAATTAAAACAACAATGAGATACAATTGCACACCTACTTGAATGGCCAAAATATGGAGCACTGACAACACCAAATGCTAACAAGGATGTGAAACAACAGGAATTCTCACTCACTGCTGGTGGAAATGTACAATCACTTTGGAAGACAGTTTGGCATTTTCTTACAAAGTAAATATGCTTTTACCATAAAATCCAGCAATTGAGTTCCTTGGTATCTACCCAAAGGAGTTAAAAACTTATGTCCATACAAAAGCCTTCACACAGATGTTTATAGCACCTAACCTCTGTAATTGCCCAAACTCAGAAGCAACCATAACGTCCTTCAGTAGATGAACGGATACAACCGTAGTACATCCAGACAATGGAATATTATTGAGCATTAAACAATGAGCTATCCAGCCATGAAAACACATGGAGGAAATTTAAATGTGTATTACCAAGTCAAAGAAGCCAATTTGAAAAGGCTACATACTGTATAGGACACTACATCACAATCTGGAAAAGGCAAAACTATTGAGACAGTAAAACAACAACAACAACAACAACAACAGTAGTTTCAAGGAGAGATTAGGGAGGAGGGCTGAAAAGCAGAGCAGAGAGGATTTTTAGGGCAGTGAAACTCCTCTGTATAATACCATAATAGTAGACACATGTCATTATGCATTGGTCTAAATCCATAAAATGTAGACCAAGAGTGAGCCCTAATGTCAACTAAGGACTTTGAGTAATGATGTGCTAAGGTAGGTTCATCAGTAGTAATGAATGTGCCCCTCTGGTCAGGGATGCTGATCATGCGGGAGGCTATGCATGTGTGGAAGTACAGGGTACATGGGAAATCTCTGTACCTTCCTCTCAATTTTGTTGTGAACCTAAACTTGCTCTAAACAACAAAATCAATTAACGAATCAATTTGTAGACATTTCAAATATGTTCACTTATGGCACTTTAATTTATTTTAGCATCCTTTCACTCTCAGATATTTCTCATTTTAAATGATAAATTATATGGCTCTCCTATTACTAGCATCACAAAAGTAACATGTCAAAAACTGAAGCTCTGTTATTCCCTCCAACATAAATCTACACTCCTGCAGCTGCCCTCCTCTTAGGTTAAGGACATTCCATCCTTCCGGTTTCTCAAGGCTTGAAGTTATCTTCAACTTCTCTCTTTCTCTTCCCTCACACCCTGTGCTAAATCTCATTGGATCTACCTCCAAAATATATCCAGAGTCCAATCATTTCCCATCCATTGCCAGTACTTAACCTAAGCCATCATCACTTTTGTCAACATTTTTATTTATTTATTATTAACATAGAATGTATTATATGTTTCAGAGGTACAGGTCTGTGATTCAGCATTCTAAAAAGAAAAGGTAAGCGATTCAGCCAGCAAGATCAAGTTTATTTGGGAAGGGCAGCGGAATTGCAATCCGGGACAAGCAAAGTATAGCAAACCACAGGCAAGTCGGCAGAACAAAGGAGGAGAGGTCCTTTTACACTGGGAAAAACAGGGGGGTTGTTTGGCACAAAGTTCATTGGAGGAAAATGAAAGTTCCAAATGGGTGGCAGCCTCTCATTGGCTGCAGGCGATAGCTGTGTGCTGGCTTCTTATTGGCTGCGACGGAGGGCCACTTGCTGTTGCCTGGCTGAGAGGAAATCTTCCTCCCCTGCTGGACTATGCAAGCTGCGAGTGGTAGAGGGTGAGAGCCTTCTCTTCCTAGCTTCCCCACTCTAATTTGGAATTATGTTTCCTTAACACATTTTCATACTTCTCACTTGGATGAGCAACTTCTCCTTCATCTGCCCCCTGCTATTCTCAAGTCAGAGTGAAATATTTTTTTAAAAAACAGTAGAATTTAAATATTACCATTTTGCAATACCTAATGGATTAATAAAGGTTAGCATTGAATATCAACAGCTGCTAACATCACACAAAAAGAGCAACAACTAGACATCATACTTCCTGGTGGAAGAACACAACGCCATCTAAAAAGTTATCTGACAAAAATAAAGCCGGAATCTGAGTAGACCTCTAAGTCTAATTAATAATCTATAGGAAATACCAGGGCAGAGAGACACGTTGGAGTAGCCCCAAAAGATACCATCAGCAAATCCAGAATGTGGAAATCTCCACAACTTCAGCAACAGCAATCTGGATTTTTCCACGAATAAACTGAACAGTTAAAAAAATAAAATAAGGGGAGAGGGAAGAACTTATAGATTAAAATACACTAAAAGATGCATCAACCAGTTGCAATGTGTGTCCCTTATTTGGATCCTGCCTTTAAAAAAAAAAAAGGCTAAAATATGACATTTATGGGAGAAATAGAAGGATAAATATTGGTTGGGTATGTGATGATATTAACATGTTATTAATTGTGTGGGCATAGTAGTATTGCAATTATGTTTTTTAAATGTCTGCTCAACAAACGCCAATGTCTTCTCCTCTCCTTCAGAATTAAATCTACAGCTCTTACAGTGGCTGTATGATAAAACAAACCTATACAAACTGGCCCTTTTCCCTGTCACTTTATCTCTTATTACTCTTCCTCTTAGCTAATAGGTAATTAAGAGTGAGAGAAGGTTCAGTGGGTGGTGGAGCCTGCAATCCTGAACAGTATTCACCAGAACACACTAAAAGCCATCTAAAACTGAATAGTCCTAATATCCTACCAACAGTTCTCAGCTACTCTTCAACTTCCAGTACAGAGCATTTAAAAACATTTTTCTTAAAATAAAATCACAATTTAGATTTAAGTTGTATTCGAAATAAATTAAGAGTAAATAGGACATCAAGAGGAAGATATGCCTGAGTATATTAAAGGGAGGATAAACTGCTGAAGCTAGCTCCAGATTATAAAGAAACTAAGGCTTGTCTCTAGAAGGATTCGCGGTCATCACCCCCTCCCCATGGCTACACATTGCCCCCCCCCGCCCCTGGAATAAAGTGCACAGCCCTCGATTTAACCACCATATGAGCAACACGCATGACAGCTCCCCGTGCAGGTGGGTGCAGCCCTGCCCTCCCAAGTCAGCGCCAGGAAACTTCATATTCCTCTACTCCAGCCCTAACGCTGCCTGTTTAACTCTTTGAATGGCTCAACATAATTGTGAAATGAAGCAACTTGGCCCTTGTCCACAAAGCAAATACAAGAGTGACCAGGCCTCCCCCAAAGTGGCCAGGTACAGACACTGCTGGCGACGGCAGCCTGTGTGACCTGGTAGGTACTCTTAATCATGCTTGACACACAGAGTTGCAAATAGGGACGGGCAGTCACAAGGAAAGCACTGTTACACCCATAAGCCTTCTCTAAACAACCAACCAGAAAGACAAGTCCTGGAACTGGCTGTGGACGCCCATTGACGCAAAACCCCGGGAGCCACGGTATAAAATAACATGCAACCCTGTGGCCACGTTAGCAGTAGGACACTATGGGGAGTGTGGTGTTGCCATCAGCACAATGCATGGGTGTGTGGGTGTGTATGCGCAGTGAGAGTCTTCTCGAATGCCACAGCTCTTGTTCAGGATCCTTCTTTAGTGGTGTTATGTTTCCAGGCGGGTTTGCATGAGCATGAGGACACATACAAACTCTGCAACTCCTCCTCTCTCCTGCCTACCCCACCCCCCACTCCAGCCAGATCACCTGACAGATGAAGGATTCCTATAGCTACGGCAAAGCAAGCACTATTCCCGGCTGAGCTCTGAGGCCGGAAGTCATCAATTCCCTGATGCCACTCACCTCGGGCTCTAGTGTTGAAAACCCAAAACCACCAACACCCTCAGGTTGAACCCCGGTGTCAGATCTCAGCACAACTACATAAAGAGAACAGGCTTTCTTCATCTCTTCCTGCAACTGAGGTTGAGGTCCAAGATCCCAGCATTCAAAGAAGAGAAGCTCTCTGCCGAGTACAGAGGTTCAAGGGCAATGGGGCCTGGAGCCAGACTCCCTGGATTCGAATCCCAGCTTTGCCACTTCCCAACTGTATGGTCTGGGGAAGTTTATTGCCTTGCTTCTATCTCCTAATCGGCAAATAGGGTCAAAGTAGCATGTTCTTCAGAGGGTCCTAATAAGGATTTAATTAGTTAATATACTTGAAGGTCTTAGAACAGTGCCTGGCTCATAGTGAGACTTATTTATGATTCCCTAAATAAGGCCATTGAAGTAAATAAGTAAGGAGTAAGCAGATAACCTTGGGGAAAAACTCATGTAATGGAAATAACACTGGAATTGGCCTCGGGGATGGGGACTGGCATCTCCTCGCTCCACCACAAACTAGCCAATATCTTAGGTAAATCGCTTAAAGTCTTTAGAGCTTTTCTGGCAATATCAATCTCTTTCCAGATTGCTATGGAAGCCCATGAGATGTTCAAGACAGTAACACTTTGTAAACACACATTCTGCAAATGTTGGGGATATGCCTCTTGCATTGCTTTTCTCTTCCAACAGCTCTATTGACACATAATTCACATACCATACAACTCACCCATTTAAAGTGTGCAATTCAGAAACTTCTGTATTTTTACAGTTTTGCAACCATCACCATAATCAATTGTAGAACATTTTTAACACCCCCCACAGGAAATCCCATCTGCTTTAGCAGTCACCCCTCATTACTCACTCTCCACTTCCCCCGCCCCAGAGCTAGGTAACCACTAACATACTTTCTGTTGATATAAATTTGCCTACTAGGGACATTTCATATAAATTGAAAAATATAATGTATGGTGTTTTGTGATGGGGTCCTTTGACTTGACATAACGTTTTCAAGGTTCATCCAGGTGGTATTAGTACTTTATTCCTTTACATGGCTGAATAATAGTCTATTGTATAGATATATCACATTTTATTATCCACTCGTCAGTTGATGAACATTTGGGTCGTTTCTACTTTTTGGCTATTATGAGTAATGGTGCTCTGAACATTCACGTATGAAGATAGTTCTCCTGGCCATGTATCTAGAAGTGAAATTGCTAGGTTTTATGGCTAATTTGATAATTAACTTTTTGAGGAACTGCCAAATGTTTTCCAAAGAGCCTGCTCCAGCAATCCTACCAGTTTCTGCACATCCCTGTCAATACTTGTTATTATGTCTTTTTTTTTTTTTTTATAGCCATCCTAGTGGATACAAAATGGTATCTCACCATGGTTTTGACTTGCATTTCCTGGATGGCTAATGATGTTGAGCACTTTTTAATGTGCTTATTGGCCATTTGTGTATCTTCCTTGGAGAAATATCAATTCAGATCCCTTGCCCATTTTTAATTGGGTTATTTGTCTTCATATTATTGAGTGGTTGGAGTTCTTTATATATTCTAGATACAAATTCCTTACTCCAGTATCGCTTTACTCCCACCACCTCCTTTGTGCTGTTATTGGCAAACATATTACATTTCTATATGTGATAGATCCACAGTACAATTAAATACATATTGCTTTGTACGGTTGCTTTTTAAATCCATTAATACAAGAAAGAAGAAATGTGCATTCATCCTGTCTCTTATAATTACATAATAACCTTTACCAGGGTTCTTTGTTTTTGTGTGTGTGGATTTAAAATTACTATCTAAATAGTCTGAAGAACTTCCTTTAGTATTTCTTGGAAGATGGGTTGGCTGGCAACAAACTCTTTATCTTTGTTTATCTGGGAATATCTGTATATCCCTTTCATTTTTGAAAGATGGTTTTGCTAAATATGAGATTCTTGGTTGACAGGTTTTCTTGTTTGTGTGTTTACTTTTCGAATTTTGACTAGGACATTCAACTGCCTTCTGGCTTCCGTTGTTTCTGGTGAAAAGTTTCCGGTGAGATGTTAATCTTATTGCAATTCCTTTGTATGTGATATGTCATTTTTCTCTTGCTGCTTTCAAGATTTTCTCTTTATCTTTGGCTTTCAATATTTTCACTACGATGTGTCCTTGTGTGGATCACTTTGCATTTATCTACTTGGAATTTGTTGAGCTTCTTGGATGTACATTCTTTTCTCTTCAATTTTCTTTCTCTCTTCTCCATCATGTACTTTCATTATGTGTGTGTTGGTGTGCTTACTGGTTTTCTTCATTCTTTCCTTTTTCTCTCTGTTCGGTTGCATGATCTCTATCTTCAAGCTTATTAATTTGTTCTTCTGCCGGTTCAAATCTACTGTTGAACCCCGTAGTGACAATTTCCAGAAACTTTAAATGGTTGTTTTTAAATGATCCTCACAAGGCATGGTTGTTTCTTTGGGGAGTAAGTCTTCAGAGCTCCTCACGCTGTCATTCCAGAAGTGGAAGTCCCTCCTGTGTTCTTTATTGTTCACCTCCTCAGAGATGTTAAATTTGAAAACATTTTTCTCTCCTTTAGCCCACTTTACTATTGAAAAACACTGGATGCCTGGGTGGCTCAGTTGGTTAAGTGGCTGCCTTCAGCTCAGGTCATGATCCCAGGGTCCTGGGATCGAGTCCCATGTTAGGCTCCTTGCTCAGCAGGGAGACTGCTTCTCCCTCTCCCTCTGCTACTCCCCCTGCTTGTGCTCTCTCTCTCTCTCTCTCTCTCTCTCTCTTTCAAATAAATAAATAAAAATCTAAACAAGAAAAAAAGAAAAACACCATATCAGGGTGCCTGGGTGACTCAGCCAGTTAGGCATCTTGGTTTCAGCTCAGGTCCTGATCTCAGGGTTGTGGGATCAAGCTCCTTGTCAGGCTCCACACTCAGTGGGGAGTCTGCTTGGGATTCTCTCCCTCTCCCTCTACCCCTCCCCTGCTCGCTTGCTCTCTCTCTTGCTCTCTCTCAAATAAATAAATCTTTTTAAAAACACCATATCTTACACTGAGGTACCACTCAAGCACTTGCTAACTGACAAGTCTTGCAGGCAGTTCTTGCCTTGTCCTTCTGACACCATTATTTACTCCATCCTGGAGATTTTCTTCTCCCCTGGTTTCACTATTCAGGTCACCCCTAACCATAAAATGGCCAGGTTTCCTGAAGCAGGTCCTTTCCTTCTATCTACTTTTAAATGTTGATGCAACGGGTGGAGGGTGTTTACACTGTCTCTCTTCCCTTGGTACCCGGATGCCTGGCAGCCTCATCCACGCCCATGGCTTACACTCTTACTCATGTCTTCTAACCACAAGTTCATGTCTCCAGCTGAAACCTTCCCTTGAGCCCCGATACCCAACTGCCTACTGGACATTCCTGTTGTGACCCCCAGACCCCCAGACCCCCAGACACCTCTTAGATTGGACTCCCCCTTTTCTCCGAAGCTCGTTTCTCTTTTCTCTCATATTTCATATTTGGTTAATTATATCCAACTGTCTAGTCACCTAAACCAGAAAGCTGGGATCTTTCCTCAGGTCCTCCTCTTTTCTCACATTATATTGTCCTGAGAGCTGGGCTTTTTCCACAAAGTCTCTGCCTTAACTCAAGCCCTCATTGTTTGTCAACCAGCCTAGCATAACCTTCCATCCTTCCCCACTGCCAGTCCATTCTCTACATGGCAACCAAGGTGATATTTCTAAATCACAAATCTGATTATATGATTTATTGCCAAAACCTTTTTATTACCACACTATTGTCTACAACCATGTTCCCTAATTTCAGTGATTTGAGTACTGCCTTCATGATTTTTGCCCTATCATCATCATCATCATACACTTATTTGCATAGCATCTTTACCATTATTTGTTTTCCTAGATTTATTTCAAGAGGAAATTTGATCTTTGTATTTGAAAAATCAGTATCACTGGTCATGAGGAAGGGAACTAAAAAAATAAATCCATACCTATTAAAACAAAAAAATATTTGTTTAAGTGCCATCTAAATAAACCCTCTTGTATCACAGCATTAGTACACTTACCACTAAGAAACCAACTCCTAGAGCAGAATCATTGTCATGATACAGAAAGAAAAGGCTTTCAAACTTTGGATAAGGGTAAAACATAAGATGGCTTATATCAAGGGATGAATATTATTGAGTTTTTTGTTTCTTCAGTATCTACGGTGCCAACCCAGTCCAATGAGAAAGGGTAACCAACATTAGATCAAGTTGCGTCAAAACAAGAACCACGTCTCTTTCATTTGCCACCTGTCATTCATAGCTCATCAAACACAGTAGCCAGAGTGTGGTAGGTGCTTACTGAATTATTTCCTGAATAAATGTACCTAAAAAACACACTGTAATTGCAAAGAGATTTCTGTGATAAGTTCACATTTTATAAAAAAAAAAAGTAACTTGATATTTTGCTAAATAAACAAGGAAGGCATAGTGTGAGTAATATGTTACCCTTTGCATCACACATGCAGAGACACCCATGTGTGTGCACATGTGCGCACACACGCACACACACACACACGAATGACCACAATGACTACCTGTTAAAAGATAGGGTTGGCTCCAACTAGAAAAATTGAAAAATAGAGAATGAAAATTTTTTCACTATATTCCCCTTGAGAGCACTTGAATTTTATATGTACATGTATTACTTTAAGAAAATGTTTTTAAGCCAAGCGCAAAATAGAGGAGTCCAACCCAAGAGGAAATTTTTTAAGTATATTAGGATGGTTACAAATTATACTAACCTGCATCTTGCAGTCAAACAAAAAATGAAAAGCAAGCATGATTAAAGAAGAACTTTCAACCCATGAGAAGGAAGCAGATAGTGAAGAGTGGCCAGCCACTTCAAATGCAACCAGGTCTCTAGGTCAGAAAAATCACATAATTTTACAGATGTCAATATCTTTGCCAATTGTGAATAAGGAAACCAGGAATGAACAAATGGATAAATGTTACTCTTATTTTCAAAACATGGTGAAAAGGAAACTTTTTGAGATATTTGATCAATAAATATGACACAAATCACAGTAAAACTTCTAGAACACATTAATAAATGCACCCAATGCAATCATTAGATCTAAGCAAAAGAAGAGAACTAGTATTTATTGTGCCGCTGTGTCAGGCACTGTGGTGGGTGCTTTACCCAATGTTCTTCTCAGTTTAAAATAATCACTGTAGGGATGGTTAGGGGGAAATGTTGCTCTGATTGGCCAGATCTGGGTCATGTGTGCTCCTTGGAAATCATGATGAACCCAATTGAGGGAAGACTGCTTCTCCAGAGGGGAACTGGGATGTCATTACCAAAATGGAAATAGAGGCTAGAAATTCAAGAGGAACATTCACCTACAACAAAATGTAGCCTTTAGCTGCACTAATAGAAGCAAAGCATCCAGATCTCAGGATGCGGAAATGCATGTGTAGTTCTGTCAGTCAGAATTTATCTGCTTGGTTTTATGACACATTTTAAGTGAGACTTTGGTAAGAAGACTATACGTCTTGGTTTTCCCTGAACAGTCCCTGTTTACTTTTTTTTGGTCTCCCTGTAATTATTAGGCACCCGCTTTATTCTCAAATGTGTCCCAATAATGGAGAAGTAAATTATAAGACAATGCTATATCTTGGCAAATAAGAGAGCATCAGGAGGTGATGTGTGTTCAAAATGGTGAAAGCCTGAACTTAAAAAAAAAAAAAAAGTGCTGGAGAAACCAGGGTTGTTTATCCAAAAGAAAGCTATTATGAGGTATGAGGGCTGTCTTCAAATATTTGAAGAATACTCACTTAAAGAGAAGGGCTAGGATAGAATTGTTTTGTGTGATCCCACAAGACAGCCAGTACCATGCGCAGAGTTTCAAGGAGTAGGTTTTATCTTTATATAAGAAAGAAATTTCTGAGCACTGGCTGGAGGGAAGAACCAGAACAGGAGACAGCTTCAGATTCCTGAGAAGGGTTTGTACCCAAGCGTCTGAGGATATAATGATGTGATTGCCATCAGACGACAGATTTTCAAGAGCAAACACAGTCTGACCTAAAACAGAATTTAGGATAAAGGAGTGGATGAAGAGAGGGATTTTTGTGTAATTATAAGATTAGGAGGAGGTAGAAATGGTCCCTTTAGCAGAGCATGCTCCCCGGCTGAACCCTGTGATCCAGCCCGTGACGTTGGTGTCATGGGAGGATCAGCAGTTAAGAGTGTTTCCTCAAAGAGTTACTACTTCAGGTCTACAGCAGCAGTAATCAGTGGTCATTTTCTCGTGCAAGATAATTTCGTGAACACAGTAATTTCCTGGTCAGGAGAGAGATGTGACCATGAGAAATAGGACATGCCTCCAAACCATTTCAGGTTAGAACGCCATTATTTGCTGCCCAAACGCCACCAATTAAAAAGCCATTTGAACCAACTCATGTGAGAAGATGGATGCTCACACATCCCTCTCACTATTTGACTAAATGTAAAACAAGCCAATATTCCTGCCAGCTCTTCTTCAGCGCTATCATATTATAAAACACAGTTAACAAAGGCTTATTGTTGATTAGAAATTAAACTTCAACTTTAAAATCCTTTTCACTTGCTTAAACACATTCATGTTTGTGTTGTCTTGGTCTGAGGAATTTGTGCGTAGGCAAATGAAGGACCCATATGTCCAATAAGGTAGCCAGAAGCCATGTGAGGCTATTTAAATAAATTAATTAAAATTAAAAAAATTAAAAGTGTAGTTCCTTAGTCACATTTCAGTGTTTTTGCTTATAGCCTTATGTGGCTAGTGGCTACCATACAGCACAGATACAGAGCATTTCCATGATTATAGAAAGTTTTATTAAACAACACCATTCTGTAGTCTATATTGAGTTTCTATATATGCTTTTCTCCCTTTTATATAAATGGAATCATTCATTCAATATATACACTTATGTGTCTCAGTTCTTCTGTACAACATTATGCTTGTGAGTTCTAACTGTGTTTTTGTTTATAACAGTACTTCTTTCATTTCCATTTTAGTAATGAATTATGTCAATAGACAAATTTACTTATCTATTCTAGTCTGGATGGACGTTTAGATTATATCCAGTTTTGACGATGACAAGTAAAAAGCTGCTATGAAAATTCTTTTGATGCACATATGTATGTGATTTTGTTGAACAGACACCTACTAGGGGAATTGCTCAACCTACTTTTTACCAAAATAGCAAATGAAACAGAATGGAACTGAGTGGAATGGAATGGAATGAAACAGAACATAATACAATAAAGTAGAAATAAGAATACACCACATATAGTAAGGTTAAGTATTGGGTTTTTTTAAGATTTTATTTATTTATTTGAGAGAGAGAGAGCACAAGCAGGAGGAGGGGCAGAGGGAGAGGGAGAAGCAGACTCCCTGCTGAGCAGGGAGCCCGACCCGGGGCTCGGTCCCAGGACCCTAGGATCATGACCAGAGTTGAAGGCAGATGCTTAACTGACTGAGCCACCCAGCACCCCAAGTATTGTTTTTCACAAAACTTTCATTCAGTCATACATGTATGCTGAGAAATAATATAAAATGTATTTCTATGGCTCACAATCAATACAATTTGTAAACTCTAGATAAATGATCTCTAAAGTCTATATTTCTGGACCAAATTGGCCATAAACAAAACTTTGCAGGGTGGTGGGAGTTTTTTCTTTGGGGAGAAGGGTAGGGATAGTTAAGATGAGGGAAAAAGGAAGTCTGCACTTGGTGGTACCTGTGAACACAGTGGCCCAAGGTGAGTATTTCCGAAATGGGAGATGGGGGAAGGGCTCCCTTTCCAAAAATGAACGAGACACACGTGTACCAGTATACCAAATCTTTCACTGCATAATTCTAGATAGCCTTTAAATTGAATACCTCTGGGAGAAGTAACACATCGACACGTAATAGTTCCATGACATGTAAGAGAGATTTTCCTGGGGCTATTTTGAGAAGGCAAAAGAGGTAGAAGGTACAAGGATGTATCTGGCAAACTTGCTCTGTTTCACGGTCTTGCCAGGACCCTATAGAATGGGACCCATGGGCCCTGAGGCTTCCAGTGCTGGGCTGATGTTAACCAACACATACCTGGCTTCACTCCCTAGCACCAGGGCATAAGCATGTAGGCAGAATTCTGAGATGAGGGAATTCAAACACCCAGGCATATTTGTCTTAGTCCTTTGTTACTCATCCTAACTTGGGTCCACCCAGTGGCACATATGCAAAGACAACATTCTCATCATTGACAGCGAGGACTGCAATGTATTCATCACTCTTGTATTCTTTATGCTCATCCTGGTCCCTCTGCCTGGAAAGCCTCTCTCCTTCCTCTTGGGCTACTAAACTCATAGATGTTGCCCTGGCCAGCTCAGCAAACCTGCTTCTTACAATTTCAAGCTAAACCCTCTGCTCCTTTTCCTGTGCATATTACTGCTGTTGTACTAGTGAAATTGTACCTTAAAATCTTTCTCTTTCAATGCCGGTTTGCCCAACTAGCTTTTCCTCATGGGTAATAGTGGTGTTATCTTTGTATCTCTTAGCACCAAGCAATACTAGGCACATAAAAGGCACTTAATAAATAACTGATTAACATAAATGGATTAGAGACAATGTGAAATTGGCTGATGGCTGTGTTCCTCACATATAAGATACAATTTATTTATAAAACACAGAAACTAAACAGCATCAAGAAAAGTAACATGTAACATTACTGCCTAAAAAAAAAAAAAAACCCACTACGGAAGTGTCTCTCCTACTAAGAATTTATTCCTGTGAAAAGCCTTTTCTCTGTGCAACTGGCTTGTTTTTCTTTTCTGAGCAGTGAGAATTTTGTGATTCATCATGCTCACCTCTTTCGAGGCCCGGGAAAATTGAGAGTCAATTGTGCGGTGACTTTACAATTATGAAAGGATTTAAAAAGAGCAGCCAATTCTATGTATTTATTCCTCTTGCCTTTATTTTGTGATCTGACCCTTATTTTTGTTTTGCCCTGATATCACTGTTCCATAAAATGAAATTTATATTTTTTATTTATATATACTTTTTTCTAAACACCTCAAAAATCTTTTAGGAAAAAGTAGGGAGTTTGTAGATAAATAATAACATAAGACAAATCTTTTTAATTATTTACAAAACTACTTTCTTACCTAATTTGGTGAACAAAAATGAAAATTCCATAATAACACTGTGCAACCTTTTTTCTCTATACTTATCCACTCCTGGAAACAAAAAAACACAACCAGTTTGGATCATTCCCCAGATTAAGTATCTACTCTTATTCACAGCTAGTTGGACTCTATTTCAGAAGAAGGAGTCTGATGTGGCTCAAAGATGCCCGCACATTGCCCTTGGCTGCCCTATGACCATGCAACTGCTCAAAACATTCGGCTTCATTTGCAGGATCCCAGCCCAGGAGTCCTGCTCACTATAAACAACATGCCTGATGTCGAAAACACTAATGCACTGCGTCTGAGATAAGAGTGTGCTGCTTCTAGCCATTCAGTCTTGTTAACACTACCAGTTAACATTAGCCTCAAATTTTACTAGGAGAATGTCACAGAAGCCAAAAATCTCTGACTAGTAGCGGGTGAAAAGCAGACCAATTAACAGACATTGGCACCTCCTCATATGTATTTGTTTATAGCCTTAAAGCTCCCTTTGACTAGATCATGGAAGGTGGGTTTCCTACACATATACCATGACTGTCACTGGACAAGCAAAGATTTATGCTGTACATCAAAGCGAATCTGTGATTCAATTCTTAAAATTCCAATTTAAGTGTAATTCCTTTGAATCATCTTCAAGAAGCCTATTTAATTCGAAAGCAATTGTCTAACAAAGAATTACTCATCAGGATTAGTGTAAACACTTAGGCAAATACACTCATATTTTGGCTTCAATTATCAATTACATTATCATTAGCAGAATGGTCAGGTAGACCAAATGGAACAGAATATAAAAGTCCAGAAAAAAAAAACATATATATATTTGGGCGATCTACCATTTGAGGGAAAAAAAAAGGTTAGATTTCAAAACTTGCCAAATGCCAGACAGACGAAATATTTAAATATAGGAGAGGAATTCATAAAAATAGCAGAAGAAATTTTAAATGTTTAAACAACCTCCAAATTATAAATGTGTTTTTTTTTTAAAAAAGAACACAAAATTAGAAACCATAAAAAGATTTCATTATATTGAAATTTCATGCCGGCACATCAAAACAAGACTATAGAAAATCCAAAGGCAGATGACAAACTGGGAAAACATTTTGTAAAATACATACTAGGACACCAAAACATTTCTACTTCAGCATCCAAGGCAATATGTGCCAATTACCTGGATTCTAAATGTTGATAAACGGAGTTTGTGAAAACCAATTTTGCAGCCCTTAGCCACTCGTCTACTTCAACACGATCAAAGGGTTTAAGCTGGAGAGGCTAGAAGTTGGAGTTGAGAGAATTTCTTTGGAAAGTGCTGTTGATGTACTCTGGGTAACAGCCGTGAGTGGGGTAGCACTTGTTCCTTCTCTGAAGCCTTGAGAGAGATCATTTAAGACTTCTCAAGGAACTTGGTGTGTTCTTCCTGGTATCGGACTCAACTCTGAATTTTTAAAAAATGCCCACAGGTGGGAGGTGGGCTGAAGCAAGTGTGTGAGCAAACCGGAGAAATATGTCTGGACAATCACAGCAGGTCAAGGTACACAATCTGGGGAACAGATATAGAATCCACAGTGTGAATATAAACTGGGTGGTGGCTCAATTTTAAAGGGATCAAGGAGGCAACATCAGGGCATCTGCTCTGGGTCATTCAAGCCAAATCTCCTGCTGAAGACAACTGAAAAAAACCTACATAAAAGTTATTTTTAAAGTCCTCTTGAAAGTACTAAAAAGCTAAATGGTAAGGAACGACCTAGTGTAAAGCCTGTGAAAGCTGTAACCCAGTATGGTCAGTCTAGAACCCCATTTTCCCTGGAGCGTGTGTCTCTCCAGCAAAGGCACAGAGAGGTCACACAGTGGTTTTCACAGGGCTCTTGGGGATAGAGGACATCAAAAGAAAGAATCCAGTCCCTGCAAGGACAAGGAACCAAGGCAACCACCCATGGGGTTGACCCAAACCCTAGGATTAAGAATGAATGAAGACTAAACTAGTCCTGGGACCTGGACTCTTGTAGGGGGTCAAGAAAACCTCAAGCACTAAAATTGGATAAAGTTGATACCATGTTATATATATATACAATGGAATATTACGCAGCCATCAAAAGGAATGAGATCTTGGGCGCCTGGGTGGCTCAGTTGTTTAAGCGACTGCTTTCAGCTCAGGTCATGATCCCAGGGTCCCGGGATTGAGTCCTGCATTGGGCTCCCTGCTCAGTGGGGAGTCTGCTTCTCCCTCTGACTCTCCCCTGTCTCATGCTCTCTCTCTATCATTATCTCTCTCAATAAATAAATAAAAACCTTTAAAAAAGAAAAAGGAATGAGATCTTGCCATTTGCAACGACGTGGATGGAACTGGAGGGTGTTATGCTGAGTGAAATAAGTCAATCAGAGAAAAACATGTATCATATGACCTCACTGATATGAGGAATTCTTAATCT
>NW_027397101.1:623014-636233 GCF_003265705.2 Callorhinus ursinus
AGATCTGTACTTCTGAAACAAATAATACATTATATGTTAAAAAAAAAAGAAGAAGAAGATAGCAGGAGGGGAAGAATGAAGGGGGGTAAATCAGAGGGGGAGATGAACCATGAAAGACGATGGACTCTGAAAAACAAACTGAGGGTTCTAGAGGGGAGGGAGGTGGGGGGATGGGTTAGCCTGGTGATGGGTATTAAAGAGGGCACGTTCTGCGTGGAGCACTGGGTGTTATGCACAAACAATGAATCATGGAACACTACATCAAAAACTAATGATGTAATGTATGGTGATTAACACAACAATTAAAAAAAAAGTTGATACCACGTTAGTAGTGCCCCCAGGGGCCAAGCAGAATCAAAAGCTGGAGGAATGTAAAACCATCTTAGGGCTCAAATTTTCCACAAATAATTTTTCCAAAAAAAAATGTTCCATACAAAATCAAAGAAAACAAGGCTCATAAAGACCTAAGATAACATGAACAAAACCCAGCACAAATAAGAAACAACAGAAAGGGACTCAGAGGGCTATAAATTACCAGACATGGGCTTTAAAACAAGTATGGTCACTATATTCCAGAAAATAAAATCTTGGAGTGAATCTGCAAACTCTAAAGAGTAGCAAGTTTAATAAAGAAACAGAAATTCTAGAAATGAAAGATAAGAAAAAAGTTTAAGAACTTAACAGACAGGATAGCACACCATGATGTGCTTGAGTTTAACATTCAAATGAAGGATTGGTTTAATATTCCAAAATCAATCAATGCAATTCATCATGTTAACAGAATAAAGGAGAAAAAGTGTATCATTTCACTAAATGAATTAAAAACATGTGATCAAATGCAATATCAATTCATGACAAAAACTCTCAGCAAACTAGGAGTAGAAAATTTCCACAATCTGATAAATGTCATCTATTTAAAACCAACAACCAACATCAATTTCAATGATGAAATATTAAACTATGTCCCCCTAAGACTGGGAAAAAGGCAGAAATGACTTCTCCATCATTTCTATTCAACATTGTCCTGCAGGTCTTAGCCACTGTATGAAGACCAGAAGACAAAAGGCAAAAATACTGGAAAGGAAGATGTAGAACTGTTTCTATATTCAGGTAACATTATTATTTATATCCTCATAAATCTAGAAACAAATATTAAATATAAGAAATGAACTTAGCAAGCTAAGGGGATACAATGTTGATATATATATATAATTTTTAAAAAGATTTTATTTATTTATTTGAGAGAGAGAGAGAGCACAAGTGGAAGAGAGTGGAGGGGCAGAGGGAGAGGAGAAGCAGACTCCCCACTGAGCAGGGGACCCCAAGATCATGACCTGAGAGCTGAAGGTAGATGCTTAACTGAGCCACCCAGGTGCCCCACAATGTTGATATATAAAAACAATTGTATATTTTGTACTCAGGGCAAACAAACAAAAAATGCACAAAAATAAGTCCATTTATAGTAGCATCAAAAAAGGAGAAAATACTTAGGAATAAACTTAACAAAGACTATGCAAACCTGTACAATGAAATGCCTAAGACATAGCTAATAAATATTATTTTTATAAGTGAAATACATGGAGATAAAGACCACGTTAATGCATTGGGAGACAGTGTAGTATTAGCATACGGATAAACACAGATCAATGGGAGAGAATAGAAAGTATGAAAGACACCCACATTTGTATAGTCAGTTGACATTTTATAAAGATATCAAGGCTATTCAGTAGGACAAGGATAACCTTTGTCAACACATGGTACTAGAAGAATTGGATATCCATATGGGAAAAGAATGAACATCACTCAGATATTAATACAAAATGATAAACCTGCATCTAAAAACTAAAACCATAAAAATGCAATAAGGAAACAGAAAATTTTTGTGACCTAGGGGGAGGCAACAATTTCTTAGATAGGATATATAAAGCACATACTACAGAAGAGAAATTGTTAAAGTGGACTTTATCAAAATGAACGAAGTTCTCTGCTTGAAAGACACCATTAAGAGAATGAAAAGACAGCTCTTTGAGGAAGACGCGGTCGCAGCCGCAGCGGAGGTTTGCACGCCCCGCTCCTGCTCCTGACTCACCGCTGTTCGCTCTCACTGAGGAACAAGTTGGTCTGGAAGCCGCGCCGCAGCCATGGCTTTTAAAGACACCGGGAAGACGCACCCGTGGAACCGGAGGTGGCGATTCACCGAATTAGAATTACTCTCACCAGCCGCAAAGTAAAATCTTTGGAAAAGGTATGTGCTGACTTGATCAGAGGCGCAAAGGAAAAGAATCTCAAAGTGACAGGACCGGTTCGGATGCCTACCAAGACTCTGAGAATCACTACAAGAAAAACTCCTTGTGGTGAAGGTTCTAAGACCTGGGATCGTTTTCAGATGAGGATCCACAAGCGACTCATTGATTTGCACAGTCCTTCTGAGATTGTTAAACAGATTACTTCCATCAGTATTGAGCCAGGAGTTGAGGTTGAAGTCACCATTGCAGATGCTTAAATCAACCTTTTTAATAAATTGATTATCAGTTGTTAAAAAAAAAAAAGAAAAGAAAAGAAAATGAAAAGACAGGCCACAGACTGGGAGAAAGTACTTGCAAATACCTATATCTGATAAAGGACTTATATCCCAAGTATAAAAAGACCTTTCACAATTTGATAAGAAAAACAACTTTAAAGAAAAACGCAAGCTATTTGAATAGACGCTTTACAAAAGAAAATATACAAATGGCCGATAAGCACATAAAAAGGAATATCAGTACCATTAGTGCTCAGGGAAATGCAAATTCAGTACACAACGAGCTATCACTATACACACATCGGAGTGACCAAAAATAATACTGAAGATACCGACTGTTGGTGAGGATGTAGAACAAATCTAAGTCTTATACACTGATGGTGGGAACCTAAAATTGTACAACTGTTTTGGAAATTGGCGTTTTGAAAAAAAAAAAATGTTAACGTTTTTACATGTAGCATATGACCCAGCCATTCTTCACTACGCATCTACCCAAGATAAATAAAAACACATGTCCACACAAAGGCTTGTACTTGAATGTTCACTGCAGAATTATTTGCTATCTCCAAAAGCTCAAAATGTCCAAGTGAATAAACAAAATGTGCCACGTCCATACTCTGAAATACTACCCAGCAAAGAAAAGGAGTGGATTACTGATATATGCAACAACATGGGTGAATTCAAAATCCTTGTGCTGAGTTCAAGAAGCCAGACACAAAAGAATACATCCTGTATGATTCTATTTATATAGAATGCTAATTAATCCATAGTAACAAAAAGCTGCCTGAGGCCAGGGACTGAGGGTGGGATAGACTGCAAGGACACACAAGGAAAATTTGAAAGGTAATGGAAATGTTCTGTATCTTGACTGTGGTGTTAATTTCATAAGTGTAACTGTCAAAACTTATCAAATTGTATACTCTAAGTGGGTGCAGTTTTATATTATGAATTGTACCTCAATAACGTTAAAAGAGGGAAAAAAAACTAGTAAAAGGAACATCACTTAGGTCACTTAGGTATACTTAGACTATACACAAATTTGTGTTTGCGTGGAAAAAGCATTCTTATAAACTCTATGTACATGGCCAGTTACAATTTCACTGGACAATAAGCAACATATTGCAAATCCTTGAACATTTAGCAGAACATTATCTAGCAGTGTTTCCAGATAGGATTCCTCATTATTTTTTCCATTCTTCCAATGTGAAAGAGTGTATTCTAGACACAGATTAAGCAAGGCATTAGAAGATTTTAGGTATGAATATAGTTTACTTTAAATGGACATGATTTTTTTTAAAATGAATTTAATCAGCAGGGTTTTTCTTCCTACTGTTAGATAGCTTGACTTCTATTAAATCATTGTTATTATCCAATTTGTTACAGCACTCCAAAGCATTCATTATCTACGGCTGAATTATAATAATTTAAAAAAAGCAGTCAGGGCATTTGTATTACATAATAAAGTCAGTGAAATGTTAAACTTATGGAGAAAACATTCTCATTTTGTTTCGAAAACAAACAGCTGAGGAAATTAAAACTGTTCATCTTAAAAAAAATTCAAAAATCTTGATGCTTAACATGGACTGTTAGTAATTAAAGACTGGGGAATTTCTTCCATCCAAGAGGAAACAGCCCTCTGGGAGGGATTCGGGGCCACTTTCGAATAATTAGCTTTCCTCATGGAGGAGCATTTCTCAGAATCACTTGGCGGGCTTGTGACAGCTCAGATTGCTGGACCCATCTCTAGAGCTTCCCATGCAGGTCTGCGGCAGGCTTGGAGTATTTGTATTTCCGAGTCCCCAGGTAAGGGGGACCACACTTTGAGAACAAGGGTCATCCCAGAGGAAGAGGAGGGAGACTAGAATGGACAGCTGATGAGTAAAACTTGGACACAAGTAAATGGGGGAGGGAATGATATCCTCATTGATTCAAGCTATTCACTAATCACTAAAATTGAGTTTGGGGAGGAACCAGGGACATTTTGAGTCACGGACGGCATCTGAGCTGTGCTATGTGGGACTGGTAGAGATAGGAGAAAAGAAGATGTTGGGTGAAGGAGATATCAGGGGCAAAGGATCAGGAAGGACCTTGCAAAGTATAGAAAGTCCTCCAGGAATAGGGAGGGATCTAATCAAATGGAAAGTAAGGAGAGATGGGACAGGCGGGTGGCGCCATCTGGTAGGGCAAGTTCTCTTCCACGGCCATGGAAGGGGCACACTCCTCTTCGGAGTTAGAGGTTCTCTGTTTGGCGTCATGCAGCCAGATGTGATTTTAGAGGGGCTTTTCCAATGCTGGCCCTTTGCCCATGCTGGTGGGTCCTTAATGACAAGGTTCCCCCTCCCCCATCCTTTATTCCACCACTCAAACCCTATTCTCACTGCAAAGACCAGCTCAAGCTCTCTTTCACCCCATGCTCCTTCCTAAAGACAAAATTCCACATTGAATTATCTCACCCCTGCTCTACACTCGGCTAGCCCTCACCCTTTTTTCCAATTTATATGTACTCCTCATCTCTTCAGCCAATCAGAAAACTCCCTCAGGGTAAGGACCAGCATCCCACAATGCCTAGTATGGTGTCAGCAGCAGAATAAGAATCCAAAACAAAAACAAAAACAAAACAAAAACCACATGCACAAAAACCCGAAAACCTCACTGCTTGATTGGCAGGTTGCTAATATAATAAATAATCAACATTAATTGTTTTTATCGTTTGTTTTCTTCTTGATGGTGGTACTCAAAAGATAGTTCCTGGAGGAGCAGCATCAACACCTGGGAATGTGTTAAGAAATGCAGACTCAGCCGTGCCCGGACTATGGGGGGAAGGTGGTCACCTGTATTTTAACAAGACTTTCAGGTGATTTGGAGGCATGCTCAGGTTTAAGAACCACGACTTTCTACAAAGCTTGCATCCCAAAGTAAGTTCAGCCAGCTTATAAACGCTTGTAGATAGTCCAGTGTATAATTTAAAATCTACTTTAAGTTATAAAATTCTATCTTATAATTATACTTTATATAATTAAATAAGACATATAATATATATTAGATAATATATAATAAGATGTATAATTATATTTTATACAATAAAATTATATTTTAAATTCTAAAGATAAAATAGGAACAAAAGATAATGTGAAGAGAAAACAAGGGTAAGAAAACTTACCAGAGCCAGCCTTGTTCTTGCTCAACAAATAGCCCCACCCCCGTCCTTTATATGTGTTAGCAGTGGGCTACTGAAGTGGCTCTAAAGCTTTCTAAAGCAGCACAATTACACAATTCAGAGCCACGAGATGAAAGAGGAGCAGCACAACTATTTCCAGAAGCGAGACCTCCCCATGGGTGCCCCAGGGAGATGGCCATGTAATGCACAGTAGGATATTCTCAAAAGCTTCCAGTAAACACAATGAGTTTCCCAGGGCTGTTTCTCAACAAACGCTGCTGGTGGCCACAGACCAGATGGTGTTCCATGGGGGTGACACTGCAAAACTGGGAGACTAGCACCCCTTGGAGGTCTGAATTTAAACCAGGGACGGACTGCAGGGTCCCGAGGAGAAGAGATGCACAGGGAGCCTCAGCCACTCCTCCATCAGTACCTTCTTCCCTCAACTGGGCTTCTGACAGACTCTGAACAGCAGTGACGTGGAGCCCCCAGACTGCTGTGTGCTGGGGCGCAGTCATGTGCACCCGAAAGCCCAGGGGGTGTCTTATTTAGTCCTGAATTCTTCCCCTCTCAACTTAGTGAACGCGAAGCTACAGTGGTAATGAGATGGGCTGCCTTCACTACCTTTTTTTTTAATCTATTGTTAATCACCATACATCATTAGTTTCTGATGTAGTGTTCCATGATTCATTATTTAACACCCAGTGCTCGTTACAACATGTGCCTTCCTTAATACCCATCACCCGGCTACCCCATCCCCCTGCCCCTCTCGCCTCTAAAACCCTCAGTTTGTTTCCCAGAGTCCATAGTCTCTCATGGTTCATCTCTCCCTCTGATTTCCCCCCCTTCAGTTTTCCCTTCCTTCTCCTAATGTCCTCCATGCTGTTCCTTATGTTCTACAAATAAGTGAAACCAGATGATAATTGTCTTTCTCCATTGGACAGCTACATACAGAAGAATAAAATTGGACCATTCCCTTACACCATACACAAAGATAGACTCTAAACGGATGAAAGACCTCAATGTGAGACAGGAATCCATCAAAATCTTAGAGGAGAACATAGGCGGTAACCTCTTCGACATCGGCCACAGCAACTTCTTTCATAAAGGCAAGGGAAACAAAAGCAAAACTGAGCTTTTGGGACTTCATCAAGATGAAAAGCATCTGCACAGCAAAGGAAACAGTCAACAAAACAAAGAGGTAACCCACAGAATGGGAGAAGATATTTGCAAAGGACACTACAGATAAAGGGCTGATATCTAAGATCTATAAAGAACTTCTCAAACTCAACACCCAAAAAACAAAGAAGTCAAAAAATGGGCAGAAGACATGAACAGACACTTCTCCAAAGAAGACATACAAATGGCTAACAGACACGTGAAAAAATGTTCAGCATCATTAGCCATCAGGGAAATTCAAATCAAAACCATTTCCTTCACAACTTTTTGCAGAACAAAGGTCTCTGGAAAGAATCATTCTCTTAACCCACAGAAGAGCTATCCTGCTTGTTTCCACCCTCCATCTAAACATTTGTCCCAGTGCTGAAATGCACAACACCTAAAAACGTAATCTTAAAATGACCTTAACAGTAGCCACAAATAATTAAGAGGTTTGCTTTTATTATTTGCTCTACTGGAGGGAAATTTAAATTTGAGGACTTGGTATTCGCACTTGAGATTGCGATGACAAATATATATTAAATGTGAAACATAAAAAAGCCCTGTCAGGGGCTCATAATTGATTTCTGACATTTTTCTACAGCCATGTCATTTACAGAATCTCCTGGGAGAGTAGGCAAATAGAATACAATTTTATTTTATTTTGTTTGTTTTTGTGTTTATTTTTAAAAAGTAATTTTCAAATTATTGAATGAATGAATAAAAATCATTTGTCAAGAAAGCTTAAACATTATAAAAAGCACTATGTAAGCCCCTAAATCTCAGACACAAGAGAAAAAGATCCATAGTTTTTTCCCTCCATAGAAATTATCCTGGAAAAAGAGGAATCGGGTGGAATCTAATGTCTTAGGCAGGAGGCAGCAAACTTTTCCTTTAAAAGTTCTAAAGAAACTAAATAGAAAATCCGTTAGGCTTTGCGGGTGATAAGGTCTTTGTGGCATCTACTCACCCCTGCCACCGCAGTGAGGGTGCGGTCATAGGCAGTGTGTGAGCAAATGGGCATGGCTGGGTTCCAAAATCATTTTATTTACAAAACCAGATGATCAGAGTTTATGATCCCATGGTTTGGGGAATCCCAGGACTGTCCTGATGCCTAGCAGGAAAGTGTACCACAAGCACAAAGGAGTAAGTTATCCAAAAAAACCAAATGACCCAAATTAGGAAACTCCTTCTTCACTAATCCCCTTGTGCCTTGTGAGAAGCTCATCCCTGCCTTTGAAACAACAGAGTGAGACTGCTGAGGTCTGTTCTCAAGATATCATTGAGCACTGTCTGTCTAATGATGGGATGAAGCTAGGGTGAGAGAGTTAGGGAAGCCGCCACATTCTCCCTGTCCCTCAGACCGGAGCCCTCAGTCACGGTGGACACCCAAGCCCCCGCCTCCAAACAGCTACCCTCAGATGGCAGACCAAAAGTAAAGGAGGTACCTGGTTTCTTGATGACGTCACAGGACAAGAAACTCCATCCTAGACGACCTACTTGTAGATTTCACGTCATGTGAGAAAAAATAAAACCTTTCCTGAAAGTTTAAGCCACCATTATTGGGGGGTCTCTGTAACCAGTCACCAAATGGAATCCCGAACTGCTGCAAAGGTTCTTTGCTTTCTTCTTGTTACTCAGTCTCTTCAGAATGTCTTTCTTCCCTCTACTTTCTATTTCTCCGCCCTTCAAAACACCAATCATTCTTCAAAAGTCGGCACAAATTCTACCTTCTCCCAGATGTACTCTCTTGTTTCACAGCTCCCCAATCCTTGGCTTTTCCCCTTTTCCCTCCAGCAACACTGGAATTCCACAGTGCACACACAAGCCACGAGATTATAAGCACATTATTTAACCTCTCCAAAATTGACTTCCTCCATCAGCAAGACGGGGTGGAGAGAGTGCTGGTTTATGTTATTACTGGGAAGAATAAAGGACATAACGTACATGAAACAGTATAATGCCCGACACATCGAAAGTATTCAACAAATGATTAAAATGACCATCATGATTATCATTGCCATCATTAGTTGTGGCTCCGCTGGCTAGAGATTCTGTCTCCCTGATAGAATCAAAGTACTTTGATGGGGGAGCCAACTTCTCATTCTTTTAATTACCCCCATAACACCTAATCTACAGGTTGGATGGATGGATGACCGAATGATAAAATGGCAGTATTGTACCAGTCAAAATGATGATGGCCAGACAAGTGTTAAATGTATTTTCCAAAGGAAAATACATTCCAGACAATGGAAAAGTTAGAAAGCAAACTTGACAAAGCCATATGGACATTTTCTTCCCAATCATGGCCCACTCATTACAAACGTTGTTTTGTCTGCTCACAGAGACTTTCATCACTTGCAAGCTGGTGCAAGTGGCAGCAAACCCGTGCAACCTGGACAAGCTCCTTGTGCGACAGGAGGGAAAATATACAAATCCGTATTTCGTCAGGCAGCAGTAGCCACTATGAGAAATCATCTCCTCTGTGCCTCTGGAACAGAATAAGAGACAAGGCTAGTGCAGAGAGGAAAGGTTACACATCTTCTAAATGAATTAAATGCCCTGCATTTGCACAAAGCACATATACTACACAAGAGACCAGGTATCTCTTTTCAGTCCTTCTTTTCCTTATCTACCTCAGCCCAGCTCATCCACAACACAGAACCCACACCCCAAAGATTGGAAGACAAAATGAAAAACATCAACAAAGAAACACAACAGAGTATTTTTAAACCCTTGTGAGTTTACTCCTATGCTCTGTGTTGTTGACATTGGCTAACCACAGCTCAGCATCTTCTACTCCAGTCTCTGGCATGGAGCGGTCCTCAAATCTCCCTGGTGTCTGGCCAGGGCGGGACTCCGACCATCGTTCTGTGGTTCCCTGATGGACTGCAATCCCACCACACAGCCAGTCCACATGAGGGGGTGACGCCTCAGCTGCTGGTACCGGAAAGGGGCTTTGAACTGCCCCTTCCATGGATATTTCCAGTTTCTTGAGAAATTAGGTTACTATTGAGGTTGGATGAAAATCCACATCCCAGATGGGATTTTATTTGGAAGTGATTCAGATATTTTTCATTTTGGAGATCCTTCATAATATCAGAGAGGACCAGGTCTCTATCTGGAACATCTAGTTCTGATCACATCTTCTCTGAAAAGTTGTAATCTCAATTTCAACACGGTGCCCTTCTGGCCTTTGTTACTCTAAGAATGATCATTTTTCATGTCTTGTTGCTCACTCTACAATCTTATTTATGCATTCCATAGGTACAGCAGACATGATAAATTTACACTGTTGTCTCAATTCTGGTATAAATCGGAGATGCTCACCTAGAATCTAGAATCTAGGATCCTAGATGTCAATATAGCAAAATATAATTATGTCTCTTCTAAAGCCTGTCCCTATTGCCTCATTCCAATAGACATCAATATAACCATCAAAAATAATTTAAGATGCAATTCAAATATTTACTAGGGTCTTTCTAAAAATAACAAAGAAGACTCAATCCCAATAAAGTGTCTTAAACTCCCACCTCCTTGTTTATTCCTTGTTTAAACTCCTGCTTCTTTCAAACTTCCTCACATGCCGGGGTGGCCCCTGAGACAGTATTTCCTACTCTCTAAGCTCCTCCTCACCTAGTCCGCTCCCATCCCCCTGCCTTTCTGGATTTATTCCCTCCTTTCTCTAATTTTATTCCTTTCCAGTATAACATCTTGGTGGCCTATTTGGCCTCATCCAATTCTGGAGCACTTTTCCCACAATATTCCAATCATCAACACAGATTTCTAGGATTCAAGAAACCACAAAGACCATAAGTAGTCCTCTTTATACAATCTGTTGTCCCTGTTACATGAAGTATTTGCATCTGAGTTATATGCACAATATAAGAAGCTTCATGGAAAACATACTCTTATTTAAAACAGTGTGAAAAGGAACACCTGGGTGGCTCAGTCGGTTAAGCATCTGTCTTTGGCTCAGGTCATGATCCCCCTGGCGGTGAACCCTGTGATGAGCTCCCTGCTCAGTGGGGAGTCGGCTTCTCCCTCTCCCTCTGCCCCTCCCCTCCCCCACTCCTGTGCTCTCTCACTCGCTCTCTCAAATAAATAAAATTTTTTAAGAAGACTTTATTTATTTATTTGACAGAGAGAAAGACAGCGAGAGAGGGAACATAAGCAGGGGGAGTGGGAGAGGGAGAAGCAGGCTTCCTGGGGAGCAGGGAGCCCAATGCGGGGCTCAACCCCAGGACCCTGGGACCATGACCTGAGCTGAAGGCAGATGCTTAACGACTGAGCTACCCAGGCACCCCTTAAATGAAAATTTTTTAAAAATCTTAAAACAGTGTGAAAAGCACACTGTATTATTAAATAACTAAACTATAAAAAGTATACCTGTAAACCATAAAAATGAACTGTAAGTTACCCACTAATTCTTTTTTTAATTAACATATAACATATTATTTGTTTCAGGGGTACAGGTCTGTGATTCATCAGTCTTACACACTTCACAGTGATCACCATAGCACACACCCTCCCTATTGTCCATCACCCAGCCACCCCATCCCTCCCACTGCCTTCCACTCCAGCAACCCTCAGTTTGTTTCCTAAGAGTCTCTTATGGTTTGTCTCCCTCTCTGGTTTCGTCTTGTTTCATTTTTCCCTCCCTTTCCCTATGATCCTCTGTCTCGTTTCTCAAATTCCTCATATCAGTGAGGTCATATGATACTTGTCTTTCTCTGATTGACTTATTTCGCTCAGCATAATACCTTCTAGTTCCATCCATGTCGTTGCAAATGGCAAGATTTCATTTTTTTGATAGCTGCATAATATTCCATTGTGTATATATATATATATATATATATATACCACATCTTCCTTATCCATTCATCTGTTGACGTCCATCTAGGCTCTTTCCATAGTTTAGCTATTGTGGACATTGCTGCTATAAACATCGGGGTGCACATGCCCCTTCGGATCCCTACATTTGTATCTTTGGAGTAAATATTCAGTAGTGCAATTGCTGGATCGTAGTTACCCACTAATTCTTATGGGTCAATGGGTATCTACACACACAAACACAAAAGAAAAACACCTGTTTGTTGATGAGCTTGCCTTTCATTTATGTGATACATCAGGTCTTTGAGGACCCAGGTTTATACTCTCAGCTTTTCATTTTACTTATGATTATGGAATTCACAGCCCTCAATATTTTTATTCTGTGAATGCTGCACTTTTTATCTTGTGCTTAATAGCAGCAACACTGTATTTCAGGGGGGAAAAAAGCCTAAATAAGAGAACAGGAGTACCTGGAAAAAGCATGGCTGTTGGCCAAGTTTCCCACCTGCATTAAATCCTTTGTTAATACATGTAATTACCAACAATCCAATTTAAAGGCATTTTCACTCCAATAGCCACAACTGTGCTACAGCAATGATTGTTGGGAAAAGCCTGAAATCCTCACCTGGCTTCCATTCCCATCTAATCAGCCAATGATCTTCCTACTAGAGCAAGGTTTTTCCCATTTGGGGTTTTTCAAAATTAAGTAACAATGAGACTAGCATGTTGATCATCCACGCAGTACATGGGCTGGCTACCTCATTTTCCGTCTCCACATCTCGAAGCACAGTCTTACCAAATAATTTTTCAACAGATTCTAGAAGAAAATAAATTTAGCACATAGACCTATCGGAGGAAACCAAACAGTGACTCAGCCCTCTAGTCAATGAGTAAAATCCCCTACAAGCCCAAGGAGGTTGTAAGTAATCACACTCAATTCACAGAAAGGAAAGCACGTCCTGGGAAGCTGTGAGGAGCCTGTGAGTTTTGAACTTTCAATCACCAGGAAAACCAGTCTGCTAACAAAGGCTCCAGAAAAGATGAAGGCCTTTCCCTGGACAGAGGACATCTTAGTTTGATTCTCTTTTTCTAGTACAGAGTGATGAACTGGCAGGCACCAAATATAACCCCCTGCAGAAACAGCCCCTTTCACCTCACAGCTTCCCCTTTATTACTTCTTGACAGGCTAAGACTAAAAGACTATCAGGTGATGAAAACAGCATGGCCATGGGCTGGATTCACTCATTTCATCTCAATGATTTTCAGCCATCATTTTTTTAACACTTGGAATCTATGAAAAAGAACCTTGTGGTGGGTGATGACATCAGATCCTTACATACTATCCATTGGAGCTTCCATGTGGAAGCCCACAATTCTGAAAAGACTTACGCTTGACCATTCTTTCTCTTTTTTTTTTTAATTTTTTATTGTTATGTTAATCACCATATATTACATCATTAGTTTTTGGTGCAGTGTTCCATGATTCATTGTTTGTTCATAACACCCAGTGCTCCATGCAGAACGTGCCCTCCTCAATACCCATCACCAGG